>NW_027315650.1:0-63450 GCF_039878825.1 Excalfactoria chinensis
CCAATAAATAAGACTCCATTGCAAAGGAAGACTATATTGCTAATAAATAAGACTCCAATTCTAATAAATAAGACTCCATTGCTAATAACTAAGACTGCATTGACAAGAATTAAGATTCACTTCCTAATAAATAAGTCTCCATTGGTAATAATGAGATTCCATGGTGAATAAGTAAGGATCCACTGCCAATTAATGAGTCTCCATTGCCAAGAAATTGAACTCCATTGCCAATAAATTGACCTCGAAGGCCAATAAATAAGACTCCATTGATAATTAATAAGACTCCATTGCCAACAATTTAGACTCCTTTGACAACAATTAAGACTCCATTCCTTATTAGACTCCGCTGCCAATAAATACGACTGCATTGCTTATAATTAAGACTCCGTTGCTGATAAATAAGAGTTCATTGCTAATATGTAAGTCTGCATTGCAAATAAATAAGATTCCATTCCTAATAAATAAGACTCCATTGTTAATAGTTAAGATTCATTTGCTAATAAATTAAGACCCTATTGCCAATAAATAAGACTCCACTGCTAATAAATGAGACTCCATTGCCAATAAATAGACTCCATTGCCAATAAATAATGCTCCATTGCCAATAAGAATACTATATTGCCAATGAAAAAGACTACATTGTGAATAATTAAGACACCATTCCCAATAATTAAGACCCTATTACCAATTAATAAGACTCCATTGCCAATAATTAAGACTCCATTGCCAATAAATAAGACTCCATTGCCAATAATTAAGACTCCAATGCCAATAATTAAGACTCCATTGCCAATAAATAAGACTCCATAGCCAATAATTAAGACTCCATAGCCAATAAATAAGACTCCATTGCCAATAAATGAAACTCCACTGCCAATAATAAAGACTCCATTGCTAATTAGACTCTACTGTCAATAAATAAGACTCCATTGCTAATAATAATACTATATTGCCAATTAATAAGACTCCATTGATAATAAATAACATTCCATTCCTAATAATTAAGACACCATTGCCAATAATTAAGACTCCATTGCCAATTAATCGGACCCCATTGATAATACATAAGACTCCATTTCTAATAAATAAGACTCCATTGCCAATAAATAAGACTCCATTGCTAATTAGATTCCATTGCTAATAATGCAGACTCCATTGCCAATCAATCAGCCTCCATCCATGTTACTCACTCAGTGCCTGCTTGTGTTCCCAGCCCTATTGCTGCAGGTAACAGCATTGTTCACAGTGTGGTACCTGCAGATGTGGGCAGCGCCTTCATTGCCGTGTCGTGTCCAACAGGTGCCAGCAGAGCCCCGAGAGATGCGCGGCTCCCGATGAGAACAGCGAGGAACAGAAACCTGCATTGCCTGGAACGCCTCGGAACTCAACTTTGCTGAGCGGGAATTGCCTGCCCTGCAGGTAAGAGCAGCACACACTGACTGTGTTGGATCTGTTCCTTAGTGGGACTTGAGCTCATGAGCCAGAGCTCATTGCTGCACTGCAGTGCTGAATGCTGAGTGCAGTGCCCTTCTTGCTGCCCCCAATGGCAGCCATTGCCTTCTGCCCCCCAACTACAGCCTATGCATTGTGCCCCCCAAGTACAGCCTAACCTTCGCACCTCTAAAAGCTGCCATCCTCTTCTGCCCCCCAAGTACAGCCTATGCGTTGAGACCCCTAAGTGCTGCCATCCTCTTCTGCCCCCCAAGTACAGCCTATGCGTTGAGACCCCTAAGTGCTGCCATCCTCTTCTGCCCCCCAAGTACAGCCTATGCGTTGAAACCCCTAAGTGCTGCCATTCTCTTCTGCCCCCCAAGTACAGCCTAAGCATCGCGCCCCGTAATTGCTGCCATCCTCTTCTGCCCCCCAAGTACAGCCTATGCGTTGAGACCCCTAAGTGCTGCCATTCTCTTCTGCCCCCCAATTACAGCCTATGCATTGCGCCCCCCAGTACAGCCTATGCATCGAACCCCCAAGTACAGCCTATGCATCGCGCCCCCTAATTGCTGCCATCCTCTTCTTCCCCCCAAGTACAGCCTAAGCGTTGAGACCCCTAAGTGCTGCCATCCTCTTCTGCCCCCCAAGTACAGCCTATGCGTCGCACCTTAAAAACCGCCATCCTCTTATGCCCCCCAAGTACAGCCTAAGCGTTGAGACCTCTAAGTGCTGCCATTCTCTTCTGCCCCCCAAGTACAGCCTAAGCGTCGCACCTCTAAAAGCCGCCATCCTCTTCTGCCCCCCAAGTACAGCCTACGCTTCGCACCTCTAAAAGTCGCCATCCTCTTTTGCCCCCGAAGTACAGCCTATGCGTTGAGACCCCTAAGTGCCACCATCCTCTTCTGCCCCCCAAGTACAGCCTATGCGTTGAAACCCCTAAGTGCTGCCATTCTCTTCTGCCCCCCAAGTACAGCCTACGCTTCGCACCTCTAAAAGTCGCCATCCTCTTTTGCCCCCCAAGTACAGCCTATGCGTTGAGACCCCTAAGTGCCACCATCCTCTTCTGCCCCCCAAGTACAGCCTATGCGTTGAAACCCCTAAGTGCTGCCATTCTCTTCTGCCCCCCAAGTACAGCCTAAGCATCGCGCCCCCTAATTGCTGCCATTCTCTTCTTCCCCCCAAGTACAGCCTAAGCGTTGAGACCCCTAAGTGCTGCCATCCTGTTCTTCCCCCCATATACAGCCTAAGCGTTGCGCCCCGCAAGTGCCACCATCCTCTTCTGCCCCCCAAGTACAGCCTATGCGTTGAGACCACTAAGTGCTGCCATTCTCTTCTGCCCCCCAATTACAGCCTATGCATTGCGCCCCCCAGTACAGCCTATGTATCGAGCCCCCCAAGTACAGCCTATGCATCGCGCCCCCTAATTGCTGCCATCCTCTTCTTCCCCCCAAGTACAGCCTAAGCGTTGAGACCCCTAATATGTTTTTTTTTTTTTTATTTTGTTTTTTTTTTGTTTTGTTTTTATTATGTGCTCTAGCCTGCATCCTCTTCTGCCCCCCAAGTACAGCCTATGCGTCGCACCTCTAAAAGCCGCCATCCTCTTCTGCCCCCCAAGTACAGCCTAAGCGTTGAGACCCCTAAGTGCAGCCATCCTCTTCTGCCCCCCAAGTACAGCCTAAGCGTCGCACCTCTAAAAGCCGCCATCCTCTTCTTCCCCCCAAGTACAGCCTACGCTTCGCACCTCTAAAAGTTGCCATCCTCTTTTGCCCCCTAAGTACAGCCTATGCGTTGAGACCCCTAAGTGCTGCCATTCTCTTTTGCCCCCCAAGTACAGCCTATGCAAAGCGCCCCCCAAGTACAGCCTATGCATCGCGCCCCCCAATTACAGCCTATGCATCGCGCCCCGCAATTACAGCCTATGCATAGAGCCCCCCAAGTACAGCCTATGCATCGCGCCCCCTAATTGCTGCCATCCTCTTCTTCCCCCCAAGTACAGCCTAAGCGTCGCACCTCTAAAAGCCGCCATCCTCTTCTGCCCCCCAAGTACAGCCTAAGCGTCGTACATCTAAAAGCCGCCATCCTCTTCTGCCCCCCAAGTACAGCCTAAGCGTCGCACCTCTAAAAGCCGCCATCCTCTTCTGCCCCCCAAGTACAGCCTAAGCGTTGAGACCCCTAAGTGCAGCCATCCTCTTCTGCCCCCCAAGTACAGCCTAAGCGTCGCACCTCTAAAAGCCGCCTTCCTCTTCTGCCCCCCAAGTACAGCCTAAGCGTTGAGACCCCTAAGTGCTGCCATCCTCTTCTGCCCCCCAAGTACAGCCTAAGCGTCGCACCTCTAAAAGCCGCCATCCTCTTCTGCCCCCCAAGTACAGCCTAAGCGTTGAGACGCCTAAGTGCAGCCATCCTCTTCTCCCCCCCAAGTACAGCCTAAGCTTCGCACCTCTAAAAGCCGCCATCCTCTTCTGCCCCCCAAGTACAGCCTAAGCGTCACACCTCTAAAAGCCGCCATCCTCTTCTGCCCCCCAAGTACAGCCTAAGCTTCACACCTCTAAAAGCCGCCATCCTCTTCTTCCCCCCAAGAACAGCCTAAGCGTTGAGACCCCTAAGTGCTGCCATCCTCTTCTGCCCCCCAAGTACAGCCTATGCGTCGCACCTCCAAATGCTGCCATCTTTTTCTGCCCCCCATGTACAGCCTAAGCATTGCGCCCCCAAATGCCACCATCCTCTTCTGCCCCCCAAGACCAGCCTAAGCGTTGAGACCCCTAAGTGCAGCCATCCTCTTCTGCCCCACAAGTACAGCCTAAGCGTCGCACCTCTAAAAGCCACCATCCTCTTCTGCCCCCCAAGTACAGCTTAAGCTTCGCACCTCTAAAAGCCGCCATCCTCTTCTGCCCCCCAAGTACAGCCTATGCGTTGAGACCCCTAAGTGCTGCCATTCTCTTCTGCCCCCCAAGTACAGCCTATGCATAGCGCCCCCCAAGTACAGCCTATGCATCGCGCCCCCCAGTTACAGCCTATGCATCGCGCCCCGCAATTACAGCCTATGCATCGAGCCCCCCAAGTACAGCCTATACGTCGCGCCCCCTAATTGCTGCCACCCTCTTCTTCCCCCCAAGTACAGCCTAAGCGTTGAGACCCGTAATTGCAGCCATCCTGTTCTTCCCCCCAAGTACAGCCTAAGCGTTGCGCCCTTCAAGTGCCACCATCCTCTTCTGCCCCCCAATTACAGCCTATGCGTTGAGACCCCTAAGTGCTGCCATCCTCTTCTGCCCTCCAAGTACAGCCTATGCATTGAGACCCCTAAGTGCTGCCATTCTCTTCTGCCCCCAAGTACAGCCTAAGCATCGCGCCCCCCAAGTCCAGCCTATATGTTGCGCCCCATAAGTGCCGCCATCACATTCTGCCCCCAGGTCCATCCATCATATTCTGCCCCCCAAGTTCGTTTCTGTTCCCCCGTGGTTCCATTCAGTTCTTTATTGCTGCTGTTGCTCCTCCATTGCAGTTCTGCGTTGTGTCCCCCAGGTTGTTGCTCCCATTGCTGTTAATAGGGCTGCAAAGCAAAGGGAGATTCAGATTGCTGCTGTCAATGTCCTATATGATACCTATAAGGTTTAATGGGGCTTACGGAGTCTTATGGAATCCTATGGGGCCTATGTGGGGTATCTATGGGGTCTAATGTGGGCATATGGGGTCTTATGATATCATTTGGGGCTTCTATGGGCTCTCTATGGGGTCTAATGGGGCCCTATGTGGTCTTCGGGGATCCTAGAGGGATCTTGGTGTGCTGATGGGACCTTGGTGTGCTGATGGACAGTCGGCTGAATATGAGCCAGCAGTGTGCCCGGGTGGCCAAGAAGGCCAACGGCATCCTGGCTTGTATCAGGAATGGTGTGGTGAGCAGGACTAAGGAAGTCATCCTGCCCCTGTACTCAGCATTGGTGAGGCCTCACCTCGAGTACTGTGTCCAGTTTTGGGCACCTCAGCACAAGAAGGACATGGAGGTACTGGAGCAGGTCCAGAGAAGGGCAACGAGGCTCGTGAAGGGCTTGGAGAATCAGCCCTATGAGGAGAGGCTAAGGAAGCTGGGGCTGTTTAGTCTGAGGAAGAGGAGGCTGAGGGGAGACCTTATTGCCGTCTGCCAGTACCTGAAAGGTTCTTACAGTGAGAGTGGGGCAGGTCTCTTCTCACTAGTGACAAGTGACAGGATGAGGGGAAATGGCCTCAAGTTGCGCCAGGGCAAGTTCAGGTTGGATATTAGGAAGAACTTCTTTACAGAAAGGGTGGTTAGGTACTGGAATGGGATACACATGGTTAGGGACTGGAATGGGATACACATGGTTAGGGACTGGAATGGGCTCCCCAAGGAGGTGGTTGAATCGCCATCCCTGGATGTGTTTAAGAGCCGCTTGGATGTGGTGCTCAGGGATATGATTTAGCAGAGGTTTGTTGTTGTGGTATTGTTTGTGGTTGTTTTTTAAGAGATAGGCTACTGGTTGGGCTGCGGTTGGACTTGATGATCTTCAAGGTCTTTTCCAACCTGAGTAATTCTATGATTCTATGATTCTATGGGGCGTATATTAGGTCTCTATGGTGCTTAATGAGGACCTATGGGGTCTAACAGGGTCATATGGGGCATCTATGGGCTTTAATGAGGACCTCTGGGGTCTAAGGGGGTCCTATGGGGTTTATTGGGGATCCGTATGGGGGGTAAATAGAGACTATGGGAATTGATGGGGTCCGTAAGGGGTGTAATGGGGAGTTATGAGGTATTAATGGGGTTTGATGTGTGTATATGTGTGTGTATATATATATATCCCTTATACCCCATATCCATCCTGTTGTTCCTATTGCAGTGCTGATGCCTTTATTAATCCTCCCTGCTTTCCATCCTCACATGCTGCACGTTGGATTCCTCCACTGAGTCCAGATTGTCGCCGCTCCGCATCCATGTGTGTCAGCTCAGCATCTGTGTGCACAATGAAACACCAGTCACCGATTGGCTGCAGGATCATCCCGTGCCTGCAGGACCCCATTGTGTGCGGTAGGATCATCTATCTCCATCATCATCACCTCCATCATAATAATAATGGCCAATTGCTAATTAATAATGCTCCGTCAAATACTAATTCCGCTTTAGAGCTAGTAAAGCTCCAGTGTTAATAATAAGACTCCATTGCCAATAAATAAGAGTCCATTCCCAATAAATAAGACTCCATTGCTAATTAGTATCCATTGCCAATAAATTAAACTCCATTGCTAATAAGTAAGAGTCTATTACCAATAAATAAGAATCCCCTCCCTGTCCAAGCATTTCCCGTGTCTCATTCTCTCCCCATTCAGTGCCACTCATTGTCCAGTCGTTCTGTCTCATTCTCTCCCCGTTCATTCCACTCAGTGTCCAACCATTCTGTCTGTCCATCCCTGGGCACCCCTCACTGCCCAGCATTTTCTATCAGCGCTCTGCCCACAAATGTCGTAGCTCTCTGCCTCTCATTGTGTACTAATTAGCTGCCTCTTGTTGTAATGACTGTCTGCCTCTTATTCTGGCATCCCTGGTTGCTTCTCATTGTGTTACCATTCTTTCCTCTCCTTGTCCAACCATTCCTTGCCACCAGGGGCAGTTGTTCTCCCTCACTCATTCTAGCAATTCTCTGCCTCGTTTCTCTTCTATTTTGCTGCCTCTCATTGTCATCATTCTCTGCCTCTGACCGTAATCATTGCCTTGTTCTAATTCTCTACTAACTCTGTACCCCTTCAGTCCTTGCTGGCCTTCCAACACTAAGTCAACATCACTCCACCGTCTCACTCTCCCTCATTGCCCCACAGTGTCACTCACTCCCATTAACTCTCACATTGTCTCTGCCCCACATTCTCACCCCACACCATCAGTGCAGTCTCAGAGCAAGGCCTTACCTGTTGTAGTGCAGTAATAGAACAGGCAATGCAGCAGCGCCGGCGGAGAAGCGCAGTCCTGGAGCACAGCACGGCAGGTAACAGTCACACACAGCAGCTACGAAGGCAGAACAGAGAAGAGGAGCTCCTCAATGTGGGCAGAGCTTCCGGCAGAAGGAGCTGCAACAAAAACATTCTCCCTTCCACTGGCAGCCCTTATATGAGGATTGAGAGGGGGCGGAGCCAGGGTCCGCCCTGCAGCCAATCAGGTGCATTGCCTTCAGCTGTGCTCTGCTGCCATGTCTGCCCCCAATCATGGCTTCCTGCATGACTCAGCATTTCTATTGCAGCACCCCAACGTCCCCCCCGGCATCGCCCCCCGCATCACCCCCTGCATCACCCGCATGTCACCCCCCTGATGGAATCCACGTGCCGTCATTTCTCATCTACTGATGCACCCCCCTTTCTTTACAGGTAGATGTGATTGTTGGCTGGCTATGACTTTGTTTTTGTCTTTAGTATTGATTGCAGCTGTTACGTAACAGCCTGATTGTTTACCTGCTGGGGGGCGTGGGCAGCCAGTGAGCACAGGTGGGAGCAGTTCAGGGCTGGAAGCTGATTGGGCCCAGCCTGGCTCCACCCCCCTCCTTGAGCCACATTTTCCTTTGGGCTGCACAGTGAGTGTTGGGCTTTGCAGTGCGGTAAGAAATTCCTTCTTTATTACTGGGTTTTAGATTTCCACTTTTTGTGGTTCTTGGCTGCGTTTAAGGATGGGAAGAAGGAGCAGCATTTGTGTCTGGAATCCGCTTCCTTTGGAGAGGTGGGTGAGCCATTTCCCATCCTTTCTTTATTTCAGGGCTTTGGGGGTGAAGGAAGTGGGGTGGAACAGGGGGCACAAGTTGGTCTGTCCCATCCTTGGAGCCGTTTAGGCTGCGTGTAGCCTGCTGTGGTGCTTGGTTATTTTAGCCATAGCAGGGGGGTTGGAAGGAGATGATAGTTAATGATCCTTCTCAGCGCAGGCCATCGTATGATTCTATGATCATGTATTGCAGAGTATCTCTTACAGCTGTGATTGCTGTGGCACACCGCTCGTCGCTGCCGTTGTCATCATTGTCATCATCTCCATCATCACCATCTTCATCATCTCCATCTGGACGTGGAGCCTTTGGCCGCCGTTCTCCAGACTTGGTTGTACAGCGAGTTGGTCATGCATGCTAAGTCCACCCATCCAGTTGGTGTCTTCCTCATTTGGAGCCGAGGATGCTGTGGGCTCCCACGTCAGAGGCCTTGCTGAGTTCCAGCTGGATTATATCAGCAGCTCTTTCTTCCCCTTCCATCCCTGCACCGACACCGTCACAGAAGGCCACCAGGTCGGTCAAGCAGGATTTGCCCTCGGTGAAGCCACGCCGGTTCTCCCACATCACATCCAGCTTCCACGTGCCCTGGCTCTCTTCTAGGAGGATCTGCTCGGTGGTCGTTCCCAGCACAGCAGCGAGACTGGCGGGTCAGCAGTTCCCATCATCATCCCTTCTACGCTTCCTAAACAGGAGTGCGATGTTGGCCGTGTTTCTGCTCACCAGGACCGCACCTGACTGCCACCACTTCTCACACAGCACTGAGAGCAGCTCGGTGACTGCAGCACTGAATTACCTCCTCCCTCTGTGATGCGTCTCATCGGGATCCACAGAGTCCTGGTTTTCAGGTCCTTAGGACATCTAAAGGTGGATGTCACTCACAGCGCGGGACAAGGAGGGAACCAGCAGGGCTGGCGTCGCTTCCTCCATCCCTCCCTCCCAAAGCAAAGGCGAGGGCTGTGTATAATGAGCAGCGATCAGAGAACACAGAGGTAAAAATGTGGTTGAGTACCTCAGCCTTCTACTTGTGTGTTCCCAGCCCTATTGCTGCAGGTAAGCAGCATTCTGCCCCCCCAAGTCCAGCCCGCCTTCGCCTTCTGCCCCCCCAAGTCCAGCCCGCCTTCGCCTTCTGCCCCCCCAAGTCCAGCCCGCCTTCGCCTTCTGCCCCCCAAAGAGACCCCATAAGACGCCATAAGAACCCCATTAGACCCCAAAGAGACCCCATAGGAGGTCTATGCCACCCAAATCCATTCATTCTCTTCTGCCCCCCAATTCAACCCCATAAGACCCCATAGGCCCCCATTAAAACCCCATAAGACCCCACAGATACCCCATAAAAGCCCATAGGACCCCATTAGACCCCATTGGAGCCCATACGGCCCCCATAACACCTTATAGGACCCCATTAGACCCCATAAGGACTCCATAGGACCGTATTGGGCCTCACAGAACCGCATAAGACTCCATATTACCCCATAAAGACCCCATAAGATCCCATAGCCCCGAAGTACAGCCTATGCGTTGCGCCCCCCAAGTGCCACCATCCTCTTCTGGCCCCCAAGTGCCACCATCCTCTTCTGGCCCCCAAGTGCCACCATCCTCTTCTGGCCCCCAAGTGCCACCATCCTCTTCTGGCCCCCAAGTGCCACCATCCTCTTCTGGCCCCCAAGTGCCACCATCCTCTTCTGGCCCCCAAGTGCCACCATCCTCTTCTGGCCCCCAAGTGCCACCATCCTCTTCTGGCCCCCAAGTGCCACCATCCTCTTCTGGCCCCCAAGTGCCACCATCCTCTTCTGGCCCCCAAGTGCCACCATCCTCTTCTGGCCCCCAAGTGCCACCATCCTCTTCTGGCCCCCAAGTGCCACCATCCTCTTCTGGCCCCCAAGTGCCACCATCCTCTTCTGGCCCCCAAGTGCCACCATCCTCTTCTGGCCCCCAAGTGCCACCATCCTCTTCTGCCCCCCAAGTGCCACCATCCTCTTCTGCCCCCCAAGTGCCACCATCCTCTTCTGCCCCCCAAGTGCCACCATCCTCTTCTGCCCCCCAAGTGCCACCATCCTCTTCTGCCCCCCATGTCCAGCCATTGTTTTCTGCCCCCCAAGTGCCACCATCATATTCTGCCCCCAGGTAGAGCCTATGCGTCGTGCCCCCGAAGTCCAGCCATATAGGACATGAATAGCAGCAATGTAAAACTCCCTTTGCTTTGCAGCCCAAGTAACAGCAATGGGAGCAACAATAGGTAAGCGCCACCTGGTGGACACAGAGCAGAACTGCAATGGAGGAGCAACAGCAGCAATAAAGAACTGAATGGAGCCACGGGGGAACAGAAACGAACTTGGGGGGCAGAATATGACTCCACTACCAAGAAATAAGACTCCATTGCCAATAAGTAAGCCTATACTGATTATCAGACTCCATTGTTAACAATAAAGGCTCCATTGCCAATAAATGAAACCATTGCCAATAAATAAAATGGAATTGCCTATAAAGACTCCAATCTGTGTGTGCGGCCGAGTGTGTGCGTCCCCGTGTCTCTCTCTCTGAGCTTGTCTCTCTGTGTGCCTGTATCGGTCGTGTGCATCTGTGTGCCTGCATCTGTGGTGTGTGTGTGTATCTAAGCATCTGTGGGTGTGTGTCTATAAATGTGGGATGGTGTCTTTGAATGTGGGGTGGTGTCTATGAATGTGGGGGGGTGTCTATAAATGTGTGTGTGTGTGTGTGCGTGTCTCTAAGTGTGTGTGTGTGTGCGTCTCTAAGTGTGTGTGCGTCTCTAAGTGTGTGTGTGCGTCTCTAAGTGTGTGTGTGCGTCTCTAAGTGTGTGTGTGCGTCTCTAAGTGTGTGTGCGTCTCTAAGTGTGTGTGCGTCTCTAAGTGTGTGTGCGTCTCTAAGTGTGTGTGCGTCTCTAAGTGTGTGTGCGTCTCTAAGTGTGTGTGCGTCTCTAAGTGTGTGTGCGTCTCTAAGTGTGTGTGCGTCTCTAAGTGTGTGTGTGTGTGCGTCTCTAAGTGTGTGTGTGCGTCTCTAAGTGTGTGTGTGCGTCTCTAAGTGTGTGTGTGCGTCTCTAAGTGTGTGTGTGCGTCTCTAAGTGTGTGTGTGCGTCTCTAAGTGTGTGTGCGTCTCTAAGTGTGTGTGCGTCTCTAAGTGTGTGTGCGTCTCTAAGTGTGTGTGCGTCTCTAAGTGTGTGTGCGTCTCTAAGTGTGTGTGCGTCTCTAAGTGTGTGTGCGTCTCTAAGTGTGTGTGCGTCTCTAAGTGTGTGTGCGTCTCTGTGTGTGTGCGTCTCTGTGTGTGTGCGTCTCTGTGTGTGTGCGTCTCTGTGTGTGTGCGTCTCTAAGTGTGTGTGCGTCTCTAAGTGTGTGTGCGCGTCTCTAAGTGTGTGTGCGTCTCAATAAGGGTGTGTGTTTCTATAAGTGTGTGTGTGTCTATAAGTGTGCGTGTGTGTCTATAAGTGTGCGTGTGTGTCTATAAGTGGGTGTGTGCCTATAAGTGTGGGTGTGTGCCTACAAGTGTGGGTGTGTGCCTACAAGTGTGGGTGTGTGCCTACAAGTGTGGGTGTGTGCCTACAAGTGTGGGTGTGTGCCTACAAGTGTGGGTGTGTGCCTACAAGTGTGTGTGTGTCTACAAGTGTGTGTGTGTCTACAAGTGTGTGTGTGTCTACAAGTGTGTGTGTGTCTACAAGTGTGTGTGTGTCTACAAGTGTGTGTGTGTCTACAAGTGTGTGTGTGCCTATAAATGTGTGTGTGTGTCTATAAATGTGTGTGTGTGTCTATAAATGTGTGTGTGTGTCTATAAATGTGTGTGTGTGTCTATAAGTGTGTGTGTGTGTGTCTATAAGTGTGTGTGTGTGTGTCTATAGGTGTGTGTGTGTGTCTATAAGTGTGTGTGTGCGTCTATAAGTGTGTGTGTGCGTCTATAAGTGTGTGTGCGTCTATAAGTGTGTGTGCGTCTATAAGTGTGTGTGTGTCTATAAGTGTGTGTGTGTCTATAAGTGTGTGTGTGCGTCTATAAGTGTGTGTGTGCGTCTATAAGTGTGTGTGTGCGTCTATAAGTGTGTGTGTGTGTCTACAAGTGTGTGTGTGTGTCTATAAGTGCGTGTGTGTCTATAAGTGTGTGTGTGCGTCTATAAATTTGTGTGTGTCTATAAGTGTGTGTGTGTCTATAAGTGTGTGTGTCTATAAGTGTGTGTGTCTATAAGTGTGTGTGTCTATAAGTGTGTGTGTGTCTATAAGTGTGTGTGTGTCTATAAGTGTGTGTGTGTCTATAAATGTGTGTGTGTGTCTATAAGTGTGTGTGTGTGTCTATAAGTGTGTGTGTGTGTCTATAAGTGTGTGTGTGTGTCTATAAGTGCGTGTGTGTCTATAAGTGCGTGTGTGTCTATAAGTGCGTGTGTGTGTCTATAAGTGCGTGTGTGTCTATAAGTGCGTGTGTGTGTCTATAAGTGCGTGTGTGTCTATAAGTGCGTGTGTGTCTATAAGTGCGTGTGTGTCTATAAGTGCGTGTGTGTCTATAAGTGCGTGTGTGTCTATAAGTGCGTGTGTGTCTATAAGTGCGTGTGTGTCTATAAGTGTGTGTGTATCTATAAGTGCGTGTGTGTCTATAAATGCGTGTGTGTCTATAAATGCGTGTGTGTCTATAAATGCGTGTGTGTCTACAAGTGTGTGTGTGTGTCTATAAGTGTGGGTGTGTTTATAAGAGTGTGTGTGTCTATAAGAGTGTGTGTGTGTCTATAAGTGTGGGGGGGTGTCTATAAATGTGGGTGTGTCTATAAATGTGTGTGTGTCTACAAGTGTGTGTGTGTGTCTATAAATGTGGGGGTTTGTCTATAAATGTGGGTGTGTCTATAAATGAGGGGTGGTGTCTATAAATGTGGGGGTGTGCGTCTATAAGTGTGTGTGTGTCTATAAGTGTGTTTGTGAGTCTATGAATGTGTGTGTGTCTATAAGTGTGTTTGTGAGTCTATGAATGTGTGTGTGTCTATAAGTGCGTGTGTGTGCGTCTCTAAGTGTGTGTTTGCGTCTCTAAGGGTGTGTGCGTGTCTCTAAGTGTGTGTGAGTCTCTAAGTGTGTGTGCGTGCGTCTCTCTAAGTGTGGGGGCGCGTCTATAAGTGTGTGTGTGTGTGTCTATAAGTGTGTGTGTGTGTCTATAAGTGTGTCTGTGTCTATAAGTGTGTGGGTGTCTATAAGTGTATGTGTGTATCTATAATTGTTTGTGTCTACAAGTGTGTGTGTGTGTCTACAAGTGTGTGTGTGTGTCTAGAAGTGTGTGTGTGTCTATAAGTGTGGTGGTGTGTCTATAAATGGGGGCGTGTCTATCAATGGGGGCGTGTCTATAAATGTGGGGGCGTGTCTATAAACGGGGGGGCGTGTCTATAAGCGGGGGGGCGTGTCTATAAATGGGGGGGCGTGTCTATAAATGGGGGCGTGTCTATGAATGGGGGGGCGTGTCTATGAATGGGGGGGCGTGTCTATGAATGGGGGCGTGTCTATAAATGGGGGCGTGTCTATAAATGGGGGCGTGTCTATAAATGGGGGGGCGTGTCTATGAATGGGGGGGCGTGTCTATGAATGGGGGCGTGTCTATGAATGGGGGCGTGTCTATAAATGGGGGCGTGTCTATAAATGGGGGCGTGTCTATAAATGGGGGCGTGTCTATAAATGTGGGCGTGTCTGTAAATGGGGGCGTGTCTATAAATGTGTGTGTGTCTATAAGTGTGTGTGTGTGTGTCTATAAGTGTGTGTGTGTGTCTGTAAGTGTTTGTGTGTTTCTATAAGTGTGTTTGTGTCTATAAGTGTGTGGGTGTGTCTGTAAATGTGGGTGTGTCTGTAAATGTGGGTGTGTCTGTAAATGTGGGGGTGTGTGTCTATAAGTGTGTGTGTGTCTATAAGTGTGTGTGTGTCTATAAATGTGGGTGTGTCTATAAATGTGGGCGTGTCTATAAATGTGGGCGTGTCTATAAATGTGGGGGTCAGTCTTTAAACGTGGGGGTGTCTATAAACGTGGAAGTGTGTCTATAAACGTGGGGGCGTGTCTATGAATGTGGGGGTGTCTATAAATGTGGGTGTGTCTATAAATGTGGGTGTGTCTATAAATGTGGGTGTGTCTATAAATGTGTGTGTGAGTCTATAAGTGTGTGTGCGTCTATAAGTGTGTGTGTATGTCTATAAGTGTGTGTGTGTCTATAAGTGTGTGTGTGCGTCTATAAGTGTGTGTGCGTCTATAAGTGTGTGTGCGTCTATAAGAGTGTGTGTGCGTCTATAAGTGTGTGTGCGTCTATAAGTGTGTGTGCGTCTATAAGTGTGTGTGCGTCTATAAGTGTGTGTGTGCGTCTATAAGTGTGTGTGCGTCTATAAGTGTGTGTGCGTCTATAAGTGTGTGTGCGTCTATAACTGTGTGTGCGTCTATAAGTGTGTGGGTGCGTCTATAAGTGTGTGGGTGCGTCTATAAATGTGGGTGCGTCTATAAATGTGGGTGTGTCTATAAATGTGGGGGTGCGTCCATAAGTGTGTGTGTGTGTCTATAAGTGTTTGTGTGTTTCTATAAGTGCGTGTGTGTCTATAAGTGCGTGTGTGTCTATAAGTGCGTGTGTGTCTATAAGACTGTGTGTGTGTATATAAGTGTGTGCGTGTGACTATAAGTGTGTGTGCGTCTATAAGTGTGCGTGTGTGTCTATAAGTGTGCGTGTGTCTATAAGTGTGTGTGCGTCTATAAGTGTGTGTGCGTCTATAACTGTGTGTGCGTCTATAAGTGTGTGGGTGCGTCTATAAATGTGGGTGTGTCTATAAATGTGGGGGTGCGTCCATAAGTGTGTGTGTGTGTCTATAAGTGTTTGTGTGTGTCTATAAGTGCGTGTGTGTCTATAAGTGCGTGTGTGTCTATAAGTGCGTGTGTGTCTATAAGTGCGTGTGTGTCTATAAGACTGTGTGTGTGTATATAAGTGTGTGCGTGTGACTATAAGTGTGTGTGCGTCTATAAGTGTGCATGTGTGTCTATAAGTGTGCGTGTGTGTCTATAAGTGTGCGTGTGTCTATAAATGTGTGTATGTCTATAAGTGTGTGTGTGTGTCTATAAGTGTGCATGTGTCTATAAATGTGTGTATGTCTATAAGTGTGTGTGTGTGTCTGAAAGTGTGTGGGCGTGTCTATAAATGTGGGAACGTGTCTTTAAAAGTGGGGGTGTCTATAAATATGGGGCTGTGTCTATAAGTGTGTGTGTGTCTATAAATGTGTGTGTGTCTATAAGTGTGTGTATATCTGTTTGTATATATCTGTGTGTATATCTGTGTGTGTGTATATCTGTGTGTGTGTATACCTGCGTGCGTATATGTCTGCGTGCGTATATGTCTGCGTGCGTATATGTCTGCGTGCGTATATGTCTGCGTGCGTATATGTCTGCGTGCGTATATGTCTGCGTGCGTATATGTCTGCGTGCGTATATGTCTGCGTGTGTGTCTATAAGTGTGTGTCTATAAGTGTGTGACTATAAGTGTGGGTGACTATAAGTGTGGGTGACTATAAGTGTGGGTGTCTATAAGTGTGGGTGTGTCTATAGGTGCGTTTGTGTGTCTATAAGTGTGTGTGTGTGTCTACAAATGTGGGAATGTGCGTCTATAAGTGTGCGTGTGCGTCTATAAGTGCGTGTTTGTCTATAAGTGCGTGTGTGTCTATAAGTGCGTGTGTGTTAATAAGTGTGTGTGTGTCTATAAATGTGGGTGTGTGTCTATAAATGTGGGTGTGTGTCTATAAAAGTGTGTGTGTGTTTACAAATGTGTGTGTGTGTCTATAAGTGTGTGCGTGTGTCTATAAGTGTGTGCGTGTGTCTATAAGTGTGTGTGTGTGTCTATAAGTGTGTGTGTGCGTCTATAAGTGTGTGTGTGCGTCTATAAGTGTGTGTGTGCGTCTTTAAGTGTGTGTGTGCGTCGTTAAGTGTGTGTGTGCGTCTATAAGTGTGTGTGTGTATCTTTAAGTGTGTGTGTGTCTATAAGTGTGTGTGTGTCTATAAGTGTGTGTGTGTCTTTAAGTGTGTGTGTGTCTTTAAGTGTGTGTGTGTCTTTAAGTGTGTGTGTGTCTTTAAGTGTGTGTGTGTCTTTAAGTGTGTGTGTGTCTACAAGTGTGTGTGTGTGTCTACAAGTGTTTGTGTTTGTCTATAAGTGTGGGGGGGTGTCTATAAATGTGGGGGTGTATATCTGTGTGTGTATATCTGTGAGTGTGTGTATCTGTGTGTGTGTATCTGTGTGTATATATCTGCGTGAGTGTATATCTGTGTGTGTATATCTGTTTGTGTATATATCTGTGTGTTTATATCTGTGTGTGTATATCTGTGTGAGTCTATCTGTGTGTGCGTGTATATCTGTGTGCGTGTGTATCTGTGTGCGTGTGTATCTGTGTGCGTGTGTATCTGTGTGTGTGTGTATCTGTGTGTGTGTATATCTGTGTGTGTGTATATCTGTGTGTGTGTATATCTGTGTGTGTGTATATCTGTGTGTGTGTATATCTGTGTGTGTGTATATCTGTGTGTGTGTATATCTGTGTGTGTGTATATCTGTGTGTGTGTATATCTGTGTGTGTATATCTGTGTGTGTGTGTGTATCTGTGTGCGTGTGTATCTGTGTGCGTGTGTATCTGTGTGCGTGTGTATCTGTGTGCGTGCGTCTATAAATGGGGGCGTGTCTATAAATGGGGGCGTGTCTATAAACGTGTGGGCGTGTCTATAAACGTGGGGGCGTGTCTATAAAAGTGCGGGTATCTATAAATGTGGGCGTGTCCATAAATGTGGGCGTGTCCATAAATGTGGGGGCGTGTCAGTAAATGTGGGGGCGTGTCTATAAATGTGGGGGCGTGTCTATAAATGTGGGGGCGTGTCAGTAAATGTGGGGGCGTGTCTATAAATGTGGGGGCGTGTCTATAAATGTGGGTGTATATCTGTGTGTGTATATCTCTGTGTGTCTATATCTCTGTGTGTCTATATCTCTGTGTGTGTGTATCTGTGTGTGTGTATCTGTGTGTGTGTATCTGTGTGTGTGTATCTGTGTGTGTGTATAGCTGTGTGTGTGTATAGCTGTGTGTGTGTATATATCTGTGTGCGTATCTATCTGTGTCTGTATCTGTGTGTGTGTGTATCTGTGTGCGTGTGTCTATAAATGGGGGAGCGTCTTTAAATGTGGGGGTGTCTATAAATGTGTGTGTGTCTATAAGTGTGTGTGTGTCTATAAGTGTGTGTGTATATCTGTGTGTGTATATCTGTGTGTGTATATGTGTGTGTGTATATGTGTGTGTGTATATGTGTGTGTGTATATGTGTGTGTATATCTGTGTGTGTATATCTGTGTGTGTATATCTGTGTGTGTATATCTGTGTGTGTATATCTGTGTGTGTATATCTGTGTGTGTGTATATCTGTGTGTGTATATCTGTGTGTGTATACCTGCGTGCGTATATGTCTGCGTGCGTATATGTCTGCGTGTGTGTATCTGTGTGTGTATATCTGCGTGTGTGTGTATCTGCGTGTGTGTATATCTGTGTTTGTGTATATCTGTGTGTATATATCTGTGTGTATATCTGTGCATAGCTGTGTGTGTGCGTATCTGTGTGTGCGTATCTGTGTGTGCGTATCTGTGTGCGTGTGTCTATAAATGGGGGCGTGTCTGTAAATGTGGGGGTGTGTCTATAAATGTGGGCGTGTCTATAAATGTGGGTGTGTGCGTCTATAAGTGTGGGGTCGCGTCTATAAGTGTGTGGGTGCGTCTATAAATGTGGGTGTGTCTATAAACGTGGGGGTGCGTATATCTGTGTGTGCGTATATCTCTGTGTGTATATCTCTGTGTGTGTATCTGTGTGCGTGTATATCTGTGCGCGTGTATATCTGTGCGCGTGTATATCTGTGCGCGTGAATATCTGTGTGTTTATGTATCTGTGTGTGTATCTGTGTGCGTGCGTCTCTAAATGTGGGCGTGTCTCTAAATGTGGGCGTGTCTCTAAATGTGGGCGTGTCTCTAAATGGGGGCGTGTCTCTAAATGGGGGCGTGTCTCTAAATGGGGGCGTGTCTCTAAATGGGGGCGTGTCTCTAAATGGGGGCGTGTCTATAAATGGGGGCGTGTCTATAAATGGGGGCGTGTCTATAAATGTGGGGGCGTGTCTATAAATGTGGGGGCGTGTCTATAAATGGGGGCGTGTCTATAAACGTGGGGGCGTGTCTATAAACGTGGGGGCGTGTCTATAAACGTGGGGGCGTGTCTATAAACGTGGGGGCGTGTCTGTAAATGGGGGCGTGCCTGTAAATGTGGGGGCGTGTCTATAAATGTGGGGGCGTGTCTATAAATGTGGGGGCGTGTCTATAAATGTGGGGGCGTGTCAATAAATGTGGGGGCGTGTCAATAAATGTGGGGGCGTGTCAGTAAATGTGGGGGCGTGTCAGTAAAACTGGGGGCGTGTCTATAAATGTGGGGGTGTCTATAAATGTGGGGGTGTGTCTATAAATGTGGGGGTGTCTATAATTGTGGGGGCGCGTCTATAAATGTGGTTGTGTCTATAAATGTGGGGGCGTGTCTATAAATGTGGGGGTGTCTATAAACGTGGGCTTGTGTAAATCTGTGTGCATGTATATCTGTGTGCGTGTATATCTGTGTGCGTGTATATCTGTGTGCGTGTATATCTGTGTGCGTGTATATCTGTGTGCGTATATATCTGTGCGTGTGTATATTTGTGCGCGTATATTTTTGTGCGCGTGTATATCTGTGTGTGTATAACTGTGTGTTTATGTATCTGTGCGTGTGTATCTGTGTGTGTGTGTATCTGTGTGCGTGCGTCTATAAATGGGGGCGTGTCTGTAAATGTGGGCGTGTGTCTATAAATGTGGGGGTGTCTATAAATGTGGGGGCGTGTCTATAAATGTGGGGGCGTGTCTATAAATGTGGGGGCGTGTCTATAAATGTGGTTGTGTCTATAAATGTGGTTGTGTCTATAAATGTGGTTGTGTCTATAAATGTGGTTGTGTCTATAAATGTGGTTGTGTCTATAAATGCGGGGGTGTCTATAAATGTGGGGGTGTCTATAAACGTGGAGGTGTGTCTATAAATGTGGGCGTGTCTATAAATGTGGGGGGGTGTCTATAAATGTGGGGGTGTCTCTATAAACGTGGGGGTGTGTCTATAAACGTGGAGGTGTGTCTGTAAATGTAGGGGTGTGTCTATAAATGTGGGGGTGTCTATAAATGTGGGGGCGTGTCTATAAACGTGGGGTCGTGTCTATAAATGGGGTCGTGTCTATAAATGGGGGCGTGTCTATAAATGTGGGGGCGTGTCTATAAATGGGGGCGTGTCTATAAATGGGGGCGTGTCTATAAACGTGGAGGTGTGTCTATAAATGTGGGGGTGTGTCTGTAAATGTGGGCGTGTCTATAAATGTGGGGGGGTGTCTATAAGTGTGTGTGTGTGTCTATAAGTGTGTGTGCGTCTATAAATGTGGGGGTGTCTATAAATGTGGGGGTGTGTATATATCTGTGCGTGTATATCTGTGCGTGTATATCTGTGCGTGTATATCTGCGTGTGTGTATATCTGCGTGAGTATATCTGTGTATGTATATCTTCGTGTGTGTATATCTGTGTGTGTCTGTATCTGTGTGCGTGTGTATCTGTGTGCGTGTATCTGTGTGCGTGTATCTGTGTGCGTGTATCTGTGTGCGTGTATCTGTGTGCGTGTATCTGTGTGCGTGTATATCTGTGTGTATATCTGTGTGTGTATTTATCTGTGTGTGTGTATCTGTGTGTCTGTATATCTGTGTGTGTGTCTATAAATGTGGGGGGGTGTCTATAATTGGGGGTGTGTCAATAAATGTGGGGGTGTCTATAAATGTGGGGGTGTGTCAATAAATGTGGGGGTGTCTATAAATGCGTGCGTGTGTCTATAAGTGTGTGTGTGTCTATGAGTGTGTGTGTGTCTATAAATGGGGGCGTGTCTATAAATGTGGGGGCGTGTCTATAAATGTGGGCGTGTCTATAAACGTGGGGGCGTGTCTATAAACGTGGGGGCGTGTCTATAAACGTGCGTGTGTCTATAAATGTGGGGGTTGTCTATAAGTGTGTGTGTGTCTATAAGTGTGTGTGTGTCTATAAGTGTGTGTGTGTCTATAAGTGTTTGTGTGTTTCTATAAGTGTGTGTGTGTGTGTCAATAAGTGTGTGTGTGTGTCTATAAGTGTTTGTCTGTTTCTATAAGTGTGTGTGTGTCTATAACTGTGTGTGTGTCTATAAGTGTGTGTGTGCGTCTATAAGTGTGTGTGTGCGTCTATAAGTGCGTGTTTGTCTATAAGTGTGTTTGTGTCTACAAGTGTGTTTGTGTCTACAAGTGTGTGTGTGTCTACAAGTGTGTGTGTGTCTACAAGTGTGTGTGTGTCTACAAGTGTGTGTGTGTGTCTACAAGTGTGTGTGTGTGTCTATAAATGTGTGTGTGTCTACAAGTGTGTGTGTGTGTCTATAAGTGTGGGTGTGTTTCTAAGTGTGTATGTCTATAAATGTGTGTGTGCGACTATAAGTGTGTGTGCGTCTATAAGTGTGTGTGTGTCTGTCTATAAATGTGGGGTTGCGTCTATAAATGTGGGTGTGTTTATAAACGTGGGGGTGTGTATATCTGTGTGCGTATATCTGTGTGTGCGTATATCTGTGTGCGTATAGATGTGTGTGCGTATAGATGTGTGTGCGTATATCTGTGTGTGCGTATATGTGTGCGTATATGTGTGCGTATATGTGTGCGTATATCTGTGCGTATGTATCTGTGTGCGTGTATATATCTGTGTGCGTATATCTGTCCGCGTGTATATCTGTGTGTTTATGTATCTGTGTGCGTGCGTCTATAAATGTGGGCGTGTCTATAAATGTGGGGTTGTCTATAAACGTGGGGGTGTGTATGTCTGTGTGCGTGTATATCTGTGCGTGTATATCTGTGCGTGTATATCTGTGCGTGTATATCTGTGCGTGTATATCTGCGCGCGTATATCTGCGCGCGTATATCTGTGCGCGTGTATATCTCTGTGCGTGTATATCTCTGTGCGTATATAACTGTGTGTGTCTATAAATGTGGGCGTGTCTATAAATGGGGGCGTGTCTATAAATGTGGGCGTGTCTATAAATGTGGGCGTGTCTATAAACGTGGGGGCGTGTCTATAAACGTGGGGGCGTGTCTATAAACGTGGGGGCGTGTCTATAAACGTGGGGGCGTGTCTATAAACGTGGGGGCGTGTCTGTAAATGGGGGCGTGTCTGTAAATGGGGACGTGTCTGTGTGTGTATATATTCGTTTGTATATATCTCTGTGTGTGTATATGTGTGTGTATATCTGCGTGTGTGTTTATCTGTGTGTTTATATCTGTTTCTATATATCTGTTGTGTATATCTGTGTGTGTGTATATCTGTTTGTATATATCTTTTTGTATATATCTGTTTGGATATATCTGTGTGTGTATATGTCTGTTTGTATATGTCTGTGTGTGTATATATCTGTGTGTGTATATCTGTGTTTGTATATCTGTGCCTGTATATATCTGTGTGTGTATATCTGTGTGTGTATATCTGTGTGTATGTATCTCTGTGTGTGTATCTCTGTGTGTGTATATCTCTGTGTGTGTATATATCTGTGTGTATATATCTGTGTGTATATATCTGTGTGTGTATATCTGTGTGTGTATCTGTGTGTGTGTATAATAATACACCCCTCACACCGCATACTCACCCTGTTGTTCCTATTGCAGTGCTGATGCCTTTATTAATCCTCCCTGCTTTCCATCCTCACATGCTGCACGTTGGATTCCTCCACTGAGTCCAGATTGTTGCCGCTCCGCATCCATGTGTGTCAGCTCAGCATCTGTGTGCACAATGAAACACCAGTCACCGATTGGCTGCAGGATCATCTTATTGCCTGCAGGACCCCATTGTGTGCGGTAGGATCATCCCGTGCCTGAAGGACCCCATTGTGTGCGGTAGGATCATCTATCTCCATCATCATCACCTCCATCATAATAATAATGGCCAATTGCTAATTAATAATGCTCCGTCAAATACTAATTCCGCTTTAGAGCTAGTAAAGCTCCAGTGTTAATAATAAGACTCCATTGCCAATAAATAAGAGTCCATTCCCAATAAATAAGACTCCATTGCTAATTAGTATCCATTGCCAATAAATTAAACTCCATTGCTAATAAGTAAGAGTCCATTTCCAATAAATAAGACTCCACTGCCAATAAATAAGACTCCATTGCAAAGGAAGACTATATTGCTAATAAATAAGACTCCAATTCTAATAAATAAGACTCCTTTGCTAATAACTAAGACTGCATTGACAAGAATTAAGATTCACTTCCTAATAAATAAGTCTCCATTGGTAATAATGAGATTCCATTGTGAATAAGTAAGGCTCCACTGCCAATTAATGAGTCTCCATTGCCAAGAGAGTGAACTCCATTGCCAATAAATAGAACTCCAAGGCCAATAAATAAGACTCCATTGCTAATTAATAAGACTCCTTTGCCAACAATTTAGACTCCATTCCTTATTAGACTCCGCTGCCAATAAATAAGACTGCATTGCTTATAATTAAGACTCCGTTACTGATAAATAAGAGTTCATTGCTAATATGTAAGTCTGCATTGCAAATAAATAAGATTCCATTCCTAATAAATAAGACTCCATTGTTAATAATTAAGACTCATTTGCTAATAAATTAAGACCCTATTGCCAATAAATAAGGCTCCACTGCCAATTAATGAGTCTCCATTGCCAAGAAAGTGAACTCCATTGCCAATAAATAGAACTCCAAGGCCAATAAATAAGACTGCATTGCTAATTAATAAGACTCAATAGCTAATAAAGAAAACTCCATTGCCAATAAATAGACTTTATTGCCAATAAATAAGACTCCATTGCCAATAATAATACTATACTTCCAATGAAAAAGACTACATTGTGAATAATTAAGACACCATTCCCAATAATTAAGACCCTATTACCAATTAATAAGACTCCATTGCCAATAAATAAGACTCCTCTGGAAATAAATAAGACTCCATTGCTATGTGCGTATATATTTGTGTGTATATATCTGTGTGCATGTATATATCTGTGTGTGTATATCTGTGTGTGTATATCTGTGTGTGTATATCCGTGTGCGTATATCTGTGTGTGCGTATATCTGTGTGTGCGTATATCTGTGTGTGCGTATATCTGTGTGTGCGTATATCTGTGTGTGCGTATATCTGTGTGTGTGTATATCTGTGTGTGTGTATATCTGTGTGTGTATATCTGTGTGTGTATATCTGTGTGTGTATATCTGTGTGTGTATATCTGTGTGTGTATATCTGTGTGTGTGTATATATTTGTGCGTGTGTATCTGTGTGTGTGTATATATCTGTGTGTGTATCTGTGCGTGTGTATCTGTGTGTGTGTGTATCTGTGTGCGTGTGTCTATAAATGGGGGTGTGTGTCTATAAATGTGGGGGTGTGTCGATAAATGTGGGGTTGTGTGTATTTGTGTGTGTGTATTTGTGTGTGTGTATCTGTGTGAGTATATATCTGTGTGTGTATATCTGTGTGTGTATATCTGTGTGTGTATATCTGTGTGTGTATATCTGTGTGTGTATATCTGTGTGTGTATATCTGTGTGTGTGTATATCTGTGTGTTTATATCTGTGTGTTTATATCTGTGTGTTTATATCTGTGTGTGTATATCTGTGTGTGTATATCTGTGTGTGTATATCTGTGTGTATATATCTCTGTGTGTATATATATCTCTGTGTGTATATATCTGGGTGTGTATATATCTGTGTGTATATATCTCTCTGTGTATATATCTGTGTGTGTATATATCTCTGTGTGTATATATCTGTGTGTGTATATCTGTGTGTATATATCTGTGCGTGTATATCTGTGCGTGTGTATATCTGTGTGCGTCTATATCTATGTGCGTCTATATCTATGTGCATGTATATCTCTGTGTGTGTATATCTGTGTGTGTGTGTATATCTGTGTGTGTGTGTATATCTGTGTGTGTGTGTATATCTGTGTGTGTATATCTGTGTGTGTATATCTGTGTGTGTGTATATATCTGTGTGTGTTTATATCTGTGTGTGTTTATATCTGTGTGTGTATATATTCGTTTGTATATATCTGCGTGTATATATCTGTGTGTGTATATCTGTGTGTGTATATCTGTGTGTGTGTATATCTGTGTGTGTATATCTGTGTGTGTATATAGCTGTTTCTATATATCTGTGGGTGTATATCTGTTTGTATATATCTGTTTGTATATATCTGTGAGTGTTTATATCTGTGTGTATATATCTTTGTGTGTATATCTGTGTGTGTGTATATCTGTGTGTGTATATCTGTGTGCGTATATATCTGTGTGCGTATATATCTGTGTGTGTATATCTGTGTGTGTATATCCGCGTGTGTGTATATCTGTTTGTATATATCTGTGTGCATATATATCTGTGTGCGTATATATCTGTGTGCGTATATATCTGTTTGTATATATTATTGTGTGTATATGTCTGTGTTTGTATATGTCTGTGTGTGTATATCTCTGTGAGTGTATATCTGTGTGTGTATATCTGTGTGTGTATCTGTGTGTGTGTATAATAATACACCCCTCACACCGCATACTCACCCTGTTGTTCCTATTGCAGTGCTGATGCCTTTATTAATCCGCCCTGCTTTCCATCCTCACATGCTGCACGTTGGATTCCTCCACTGAGTCCAGATTGTTGCCGCTCCGCATCCATGTGTGTCAGCTCAGCATCTGTGTGCACAATGAAACACCAGTCACCGATTGGCTGCAGGATCATCTTATTGCCTGCAGGACCCCATTGTGTGCGGTAGGATCATCCCGTGCCTGAAGGACCCCATTGTGTGCGGTAGGATCATCTATCTCCATCATCATCACCTCCATCATAATAATAATGGCCAATTGCTAATTAATAATGCTCCGTCAAATACTAATTCCGCTTTAGAGCTAGTAAAGCTCCAGTGTTAATAATAAGACTCCATTGCCAATAAATAAGAGTCCATTCCCAATAAATAAGACTCCATTGCTAATTAGTATCCATTGCCAATAAATTAAACTCCATTGCTAATAAGTAAGAGTCCATTTCCAATAAATAAGACTCCACTGCCAATAAATAAGACTCCATTGCAAAGGAAGACTATATTGCTAATAAATAAGACTCCAATTCTAATAAATAAGACTCCTTTGCTAATAACTAAGACTGCATTGACAAGAATTAAGATTCACTTCCTAATAAATAAGTCTCCATTGGTAATAATGAGATTCCATTGTGAATAAGTAAGGCTCCACTGCCAATTAATGAGTCTCCATTGCCAAGAGAGTGAACTCCATTGCCAATAAATAGAACTCCAAGGCCAATAAATAAGACTCCATTGCTAATTAATAAGACTCCTTTGCCAACAATTTAGACTCCATTCCTTATTAGACTCCGCTGCCAATAAATAAGACTGCATTGCTTATAATTAAGACTCCGTTACTGATAAATAAGAGTTCATTGCTAATATGTAAGTCTGCATTGCAAATAAATAAGATTCCATTCCTAATAAATAAGACTCCATTGTTAATAATTAAGACTCATTTGCTAATAAATTAAGACCCTATTGCCAATAAATAAGGCTCCACTGCCAATTAATGAGTCTCCATTGCCAAGAAAGTGAACTCCATTGCCAATAAATAGAACTCCAAGGCCAATAAATAAGACTGCATTGCTAATTAATAAGACTCAATAGCTAATAAAGAAAACTCCATTGCCAATAAATAGACTTTATTGCCAATAAATAAGACTCCATTGCCAATAATAATACTATACTTCCAATGAAAAAGACTACATTGTGAATAATTAAGACACCATTCCCAATAATTAAGACCCTATTACCAATTAATAAGACTCCATTGCCAATAAATAAGACTCCATTGGAAATAATTAAGACTCCATTGCTATGTGCGTATATATTTGTGCGTATATCTGTGTGCATGTATATATCTGTGTGTGTATATCTGTGTGTGTGCGTATATCTATGTGTGTATATCTGTGTGCGTTTAAATCTGTGTGCGTATATCCGTGTGCGTATATCTGTGTGTGCGTATATCTGTGTGTGCGTATATCTGTGTGTGTGTATATCTGTGTGTGTATATCTGTGTGTGTATATCTGTGTGTGTATATCTGTGTGTGTATATATCTCTGTGTGTATATATCTGTGTGTGTGTGTATATCTGCGTGTGTATATCTGCGTGTGTATATATCCGTGTGTGTATATCTGTGTGTGTATATCTGTTTGTATATATTATTGTGTGTATATGTCTGTGTTTGTATATGTCTGTGTTTGTATATGTCTGTGTGTGTATATATCTGTGTGTGTATATATCTGTGTTTGTATATCTGTGCGTGTGTATATCTGTGCTTGTATATATCTGTGTGTATATATCTGTGTGTATATATCTGTGTGTGTATATCTGTTTGCGTATATATCTGTTTGCGTATATATCTGTGTGCGTATATATCTGTGTGTGTATATCTGCGTGTGTGTATATCTGTTTGTATATATCTTTTTGTATATATCTGTTTGTATATATCTGTGTGCGTATATATCTGTGTGCGTATATATCTGTTTGTATATATTATTGTGTGTATATATCTGTGTGTGTATATCTGTGTTTGTATATCTGTGTGTGTGTGTATATCTCTGTGTGTATATCTGTGCCTGTATATATCTGTGCCTGTATATATCTGTGTGTATATATCTGTTTGTGTGTATATCTGTTTGTGTGTATATCTGTTTGTGTGTATATCTGTGCGCTTATATCTCTGTGTGTGTGTATATCTCTGTGTGTGTATATCTCTGTGTGTGTATATCTCTGTGTGTGTATATCTGTGTGTGTATCTGTGTTTGTGTATAATAATACACCCCTCACACCGCATACTCACCGTGTTGTTCCTATTGCAGTGCTGAAGCCTTTATTAATCCGCCCTGCACGTTGGATTCCTCCACTGAGTCCAGATTGTTGCCGCTCCGCATCCATGTGTGTCAGCTCAGCATCTGTGTGCACAATGAAACACCAGTCACCGATTGGCTGCAGGATCATCTTATTGCCTGCAGGACCCCATTGTGTGCGGTAGGATCATCCCGTGCCTGAAGGACCCCACTCTGTGCGGTAGGATCATCTATCTCCATCATCATCACCTCCATCGTAATAATAATGGCCAATTGCTAATTAATAATGCTCCGTCAAATACTAATTCCGCTTTAGAGCTAGTAAAGTTCCAGTGTTAATAATAAGACTCCATTGGCAATAAATAAGAGTCCATTCCCAATAAATAAGACTCCATTGCTAATTAGTATCCATTGCCAATAAATTAAACTCCATTGCTAATAAGTAAGAGTCTATTTCCAATAAATAAGACTCCATTCCCAATAAATAAGACTCCATTGCTAATTAATAAGACTCAATAGCTAATAAAGAAAACTCCATTGCCAATAAATAGACCTTATTGCCAATAAATAAGAATCCATTGCCAATAATAATATTATATTGCCAATGAAAAAGACTACATTGTGAATAATTAAGACACCATTCCCAATAATTAAGACCCTATTACCAATTAATAAGACTCCATTGCCAATAAATAAGACTCCTTTGGTAATAAATAAGACTCCATTGCTAATTAGACTCCATTGCTAATAAATAAGAATCCATTGCATATAAATAAGTCTCCATTGCCAATGAATAAGACTCCATTGCTAATAAAGAAGTATCCATTGCCTATAAATGAGACTCAGTTACCAGTAAATAAGAGTCCATTGTTAATAAATAAGATTCCATTGCCAATAATTAAGACTATATTGCTAATAAATAATACTCCATTGGTAATTATACTCCTTTGTTACTAAGATTCCATTGCTAATTAATAATGCTGCGTAGCTAATAATAAGACTCCACTGCCCATAAATATAACTCCATATTCAATAAATAAGACTCCATATCCAGTAAATAAGACAACATTTCTAATAAATAAGACTCCATAGCTCATAAATAAGACTCCTTTGCTAATTAGAATCCATTGCCAATAAAAAACACTTCACTGCTAATAAATAAGACTCCACTGCCAATGTCCAACACTCCATTGCTAATACGTAAAACTCCATAGCCAATAAATAAGACTCCATAGCCAATAAATAAGACTCCATTGCCAATAATTAAGACCCCATTGCCAATAAATAAGACTCCATTGCCAATAAATGAAACTCCACTGCCAATAATAAAGACTCCATTGCTAATTAGACTCTACTGTCAATAAATAAGACTCCATTGCTAATAATAATACTATATTGCCAATTAATAAGACTCCATTGATAATAAATAACATTCCATTCCTAATAATTAAGGCACCATTGCCAATAATTAAGACTCCATTGCCAATTAATAGGACCACATTGATAATACATAAGACTCCATTTCTAATAAATAAGACTCCACGGCCAATAAATAAGACTCTACTGCCAGTAACTAAGACTCCATTGACAATAAATAAAAGTCTGTTGCTAATTAATAAGACACCATTGCTAATAACTAAGACTCCATTGCCAATAAGTAAGACTCCATTGCCAATAAATAAGACTCCATTGCTAATCAGACTCCATTGCTAATTAGACTCCATTGCTAATAATGCAGACTCCATTGCCAATCAATCAGCCTCCATCCATGTTACTCACTCAGTGCCTGCTTGTGTTCCCAGCCCTATTCCTGCAGGTAACAGCATTGTTCACAGTGTGGTACCTGCAGATGTGGGCAGCGCCTTCATTGCCGTGTCGTGTCCAACAGGTGCCAGCAGAGCCCCGAGAGATGCGCGGCTCCCGATGAGAACAGCGAGGAACAGAAACCTGCATTGCCTGGAACGCCTCGGAACTCAACTTTGCTGAGCGGGAATTGCCTGCCCTGCAGGTAAGAGCAGCACACACTGACTGTGTTGGATCTGTTCCTTAGTGGGACTTGAGCTCATGAGCCAGAGCTCATTGCTGCACTGCAGTGCTGAATGCTGAGTGCAGTGCCCTTCTTGCTGCCCCCAATGGCAGCCATTGCCTTCTGCCCCCCAACTACAGCCTATGCATTGCGCCCCCCAAGTACAGCCTAAGGATTGCACCCCCTAAGTGCCACCTTCCTCTTCTGCTGCCCAAGTCTAGCCATCCTCTTCTGCCCCCCAAGTACAGCCTATGCGTTGAAACCCCTAAGTGCTGCCATTCTCTTCTGCCCCCCAAGTACAGCCTATTCATAGCGCCCCCCAAGTACAGCCTATGCATCGCGCCCCCCAGTTACAGCCTATGCATCGCGCCCCGCAATTACAGCCTATGCATCGAGCCCCCCAAGTACAGCCTATACGTCGCGCCCCCTAATTGCTGCCATCCTCTTCTTCCCCCCAAGTACAGCCTAAACGTTGAGACCCCTAAGTGCTGCCATCCTCTTCTGCCCCCCAAGTACAGCCTATGCGTCGCACCTCCAAATGCTGCCATCTTTTTCTGCCCCCCAAGTACAGCCTAAGCATTGCGCCCCCCAAGTGCCACCATCCTCTTCTGCCCCCCAAGTACAGCCTAAGCGTTGAGACCCCTAATTGCTGCCATCCTCTTCTGCCCCCCAAGTACAGCCTAAGCGTTGAGACCCCTAAGTGCAGCCATCCTCTTCTGCCCCCCAAGTACAGCCTAAGCGTCACACCTCTAAATGCCGCCATCCTCTTCTGCCCCCCAAGTACAGCCTATGCTTCGCACCTCTAAAAGCCGCCATCCTCTTCTGCCCTCCAAGTACAGCCTATGCATTGAGACCCCTAAGTGCTGCCATTCTCTTCTGCCCCCCAAGTACAGCCTATGCATCGAGACCCCCAAGTACAGCCTATGCATCGCGCCCCCTAATTGCTGCCATCCTGTTCTTCCCCCCAAGTACAGCCTAAGCGTTGAGACCCCTAAGTGCTGCCATCCTCTTCTGCCCCCCAAGTACAGCCTATGCATCGCACCTCCAAATGCTGCCATCTTTTTCTGCCCCCCAAGTACAGCCTAAGCATTGCGCCCCCCAAGTGCCACCATTCTCTTCTGCCCCCCAAGTACAGCCTAAGCGCTGAGACCCCTAAGTGCAGCCATCCTCTTCTGCCCCCCAAGTACAGCCTAAGCGTCGCACCTCTAAAAGCCGCCATCCTCTTCTGCCCCCCAAGTACAGCCTATGCGTTGAGACCCCTAAGTGCTGCCATTCTCTTCTGCCCCCCAATTACAGCCTATGCATTGAGCCACCCAAGTACAGCCTATGCATCGCGCCCCCTAATTGCTGCCACCCTCTTCTTCCCCCCAAGTACAGCCTAAGCGTTGAGACCCCTAATTGCTGCCATCCTGTTCTTCCCCCCAAGTACAGCCTAAGCGTCGCGCCCCCCAAGTGCCACCATCCTCTTTTGCCCCCCAATTACAGCCTATGCGTTGAGACCCCTAAGTGCTGCCATTCTCTTCTGCCCCCCAAGTACAGCCTATGCATCGTGCCCCCCAAGTACAGCCTATGCATTGCGCCCCCCAAGTACAGCCTAAGGATTGCACCCCTTAAGTGCCACCTTCCTCTTCTGCTGCCAAGTCCAGCCATCCTCTTCTACCCCCAAGTACAGCCTATGCATCGCACCCCGCAATTACAGCCTATGCATCACACCCCCAAGTACAGCCTAAGCATCGCGCCCCCTAATTGCTGCCATCCTATTCTGCCCCCCAAGTACAGCCTATGTGTTGAGACCCCTAATTGCTGCCATCCTCTTCTTCCCTCCAAGTACAGCCTATGTGTTGAGACCCCTAATTGCTGCCATCCTCTTCTTCCCTCCAAGTACAGCCTATGCATTGAGACCCCTAAGTGCTGCCATTCTCTTCTGCCCCCCAAGTACAGCCTATGCATTGCGCCCCCAAGTACAGCCTATATGTTGCGCCCCATAAGTGCCGCCATCACATTCTGCCCCCAGGTCCATCCATCATATTCTGCCCCCCAAGTTCGTTTCTGTTCCCCCGTGGTTCCATTCAGTTCTTTATTGCTGCTGTTGCTCCTCCATTGCAGTTCTGCGTTGTGTCCACCAGGTTGTTGCTCCCATTGCTGTTAATAGGGCTGCAAAGCAAAGGGAGATTCAGATTGCTGCTGTCAATGTCCTATATGATACCTATAAGGTTTAATGGGGCTTACGGAGTCTTATGGAATCCTATGGGGCCTATGTGGGGTATCTATGGGGTCTAATGTGGGCGTATGGGGTCTTATGATATCATTTGGGGCTTCTATGGGCTCTCTATGGGGTTTAATGGGGCCCTATAGGGTCTTAGGGGATCCTATGGGGCGTATATTATGTCTCTATGGTGCATAATGAGGACCTATGGGGTCTAACGGGGTCATATGGGGCATCTATGGGCTTTAATGAGGACCTCTGGGGTCTAAGGGGGTCCTATGGGGTTTATTGGGGATCCGTATGGGGGGTACATAGAGACTATGGGAATTGATGGGGTCCGTAAGGGGTGTAATGGGGAGTTATGGGGTATTAATGGGGTTTGATGTGTGTATATGTGTGTGTATATATATATATCCCTTATACCCCATATCCATCCTGTTGTTCCTATTGCAGTGCTGATGCCTTTATTAATCCTCCCTGCTTTCCATCCTCACATGCTGCACGTTGGATTCCTCCACTGAGTCCAGATTGTTGCCGCTCCGCATCCATGTGTGTCAGCTCAGCATCTGTGTGCACAATGAAACACCAGTCACCGATTGGCTGCAGGATCATCTTATTGCCTGCAGGACCCCATTGTGTGCGGTAGGATCATCCCGTGCCTGCAGGACCCCATTGTGTGCGGTAGGATCATCTATCTCCATCATCATCACCTCCATCATAATAATAATGGCCAATTGCTAATTAATAATGCTCCGTCAAATACTAATTCCGCTTTAGAGCTAGTAAAGCTCCAGTGTTAATAATAAGACTCCATTGCCAATAAATAAGAGTCCATTCCCAATAAATAAGACTCCATTGCTAATTAGTATCCATTGCCAGTAACTTAAACTCCATTGCTAATAAGTAAGAGTCCATTTCCAATAAATAAGACTCCACTGCCAATAAATAAGACTCCATTGCAAAGGAAGACTATATTGCTAATAAATAAGACTCCAATTCTAATAAATAAGACTCCATTGCTAATTAATAAGACTCCATTGCCAACAATTTAGACTCCTTTGACAACAATTAAGACTCCATTCCTTATTAGACTCCGCTGCCAATAAATAAGACTGCATTGCTTATAATTAAGAATCCGTTGCTGATAAATAAGAGTTCATTGCTAATATGTAAGTCTGCATTGCAAATAAATAAGATTCCATTCCTAATAAATAAGACTCCATTGTTAATAATTAAGACTCATTTGCTAATAAATTAAGACCCTATTGCCAATAAATAAGACTCCACTGCTAATAAATGAGACTCCACTGCTAATAAATAAGACTCCATTGCCAATAAATAGACTCCATTGCCAATAAATAATGCTCCATTGCCAATAATAATACTATTTTGCCAATGAAAAAGACTACGTTGTGAATAATTAAGACACCATTCCCAATAATTAAGACCCTATTACCAATTAATAAGACTCCATTGCCAATAAATAAGACTCCTTTGGAAATAAATAAGACTCCATTGCTATGTGCGTATATATTTGTGCGTATATATCTGTGTGCATGTATATATCTGTGTGTGTATATCAGTGTGTGTGTATATATGTGTGTGTGTATATATGTGTGTATATATATGTGTGTGTGTATATCTGTGTGTGTGTATATCTGTGTGTGTATATCTGTGTGTGTATATCTGTGTGTTTATATCTGTGTGTGTATATCTCTGTGTGTATATATCTCTGTGTGTATATATATCTCTGTGTGTATATATCTGGGTGTGTATATATCTGTGTGTATATATCTGTGTGTGTATATATCTGTGTGTGTATATATCTGTGTGTGTGTATATCTGTGTGTGTATACCTCTATGTGTGTATATGTGTGTGTATATGTGTGTGTGTATATCTGTGTGTGTATATATCTGTTTCTATATATCTGTTGTGTATATCTGTGTGTGTGTATATCTGTTTGTATATATCTGTTTGTATATATCTGTGAGTGTTTATATCTGTGTGTATATATCTGTGTGCGTATATGTCTGTGTGCGTATATCTGTGTGCGTATATATCTGTGTGCGTATATCTGTGTGCGTATATCTGTGTGTGTGTATCTGTGTGTGTATATATCTGTTTCTATATATCTGTTGTGTATATCTGTGTGTGTGTATATCTGTTTGTATATATCTTTTTGTATATATCTGTGTGCGTATATATCTGTGTGCGTATATATCTGTGTGCGTATATATCTGTGTGCGTATATATCTGTTTGTATATATTATTGTGTGTATATGTCTGTGTGTGTATATATCTGTGTGTGTATATCTGTGTTTGTATATCTGTGTGTGTGTGTATATCTCTGTGCGTGTGTATATCTGTGCCTGTATATATCTGTGCCTGTATATATCTGTGTGTGTATATCTGTTTGTGTATATATCTGTTTGTGTATATATCTATTTGTGTATATATCTGTTTCTGTATATATCTGTTTGTGTATATATCTGTGTGTGTGTATATCTGTGTGTATATCTGTGTGTGTATATCTGTGCGCGTATATCTCTGTGCGCGTATATCTGTGTGTGTATATCTGTGTGTATATCTCTGAGTGTGTATATATCTGTGTGTATATATCTGTGTGTGTATATCTGTGTGTGTATCTGTGTGTATAATAATACACCCCTCACACCGCATACTCACCCTGTTGTTCCTATTGCAGTGCTGATGCCTTTATTAATCCTCCCTGCTTTCCATCCTCACATGCTGCACGTTGGATTCCTCCACTGAGTCCAGATTGTTGCCGCTCCGCATCCATGTGTGTCAGCTCAGCATCTGTGTGCACAATGAAACACCAGTCACCGATTGGCTGCAGGATCATCTTATTGCCTGCAGGACCCCATTGTGTGCGGTAGGATCATCCCGTGCCTGAAGGACCCCATTGTGTGCGGTAGGATCATCTATCTCCATCATCATCACCTCCATCATAATAATAATGGCCAATTGCTAATTAATAATGCTCCGTCAAATACTAATTCCGCTTTAGAGCTAGTAAAGTTCCAGTGTTAATAATAAGACTCCACTGCCAATAAATAAGAGTCCATTCCAATAAATAAGACTCCATTGCTAATTAGTATCCATTGCCAGTAACTTAAACTCCATTGCTAATAAGTAAGAGTCTATTTCCAATAAATAAGACTCCACTGCCAATAAATAAGACTCCATTGCAAATGAAGACTATATTGCTAATAAATAAGACTCCAATTCTAATAAATAAGACTCCATTGCTAATTAATAAGACTCCATTGCCAACAATTTAGACTCCTTTGACAACAATTAAGACTCCATTCCTTATTAGACTCCGCTGCCAATAAGACTGCATTGCTTATTATTAAGACTCCGTTGCTGATAAATAAGAGTACATTGCTAATATGTAAGTCTGCATTGCAAATAAATAAGATTCCATTCCTAATAAGACTCCATTGTTAATAATTAAGACTCATTTGCTAATAAATTAAGACCCTATTGCCAATAAATAAGACTCCACTGCTAATAAATGAGACTCCACTGCTAATAAATAAGACTCCATTGCCAATAAATAGACTCCATTGCCAATAAATAATGCTCCATTGCCAATAAGAATACTATATTGCCAATGAAAAAGACTACATTGTGAATAATTAAGACACCATTCCCAATAATTAAGACCCTATTACCAATTAATAAGACTCCATTGCCAATAAATAAGACTGCTTTGGAAATAATTAAGACTCCATTGCTATGTGCGTATATATCTGTGTGTGTATATCTGTGTGTGTGTATATATGTGTGTATATATATATGTGTGTGTGTATATGTGTGTGTGTATATCTGTGTGTGTATATCTGTGTGTGTATATCTGTGTGTGTATATCTGTGTGTGTATATCTGTGTGTGTATATCTCTATGTGTGTATATCTCTATGTGTGTATATCTCTATGTGTGTATATCTGTGTGTGTGTTTATATCTGTGTGCGTTTATATCTGTGTGTGTATATGTCTGTTTGTATATGTCTGTGCCTGTATATATCTGTGTGTATATATCAGTTTGTGTATATCTCTGTGTGTGTATATCTGTGTGTGTATATATCTGTGTGTGTATATCTGTGTGTGTTTATATCTGTGTGTGTATATATTCGTTTGTATATATCTGTGTGTGTATATCTGTGTGTATATATCTGCATGTGTATATCTGTGTGTGTATATCTGTGTGTGTATATCTGTTTGTATATATCTTTTTGTATATATGTGTTTGTATATATCTGTGAGTGTTTATATCTGTGTGTATATATCTGTGCGTATATATCTGTGAGCGTATATATCTGTGTGCGTATATATGTGTGCGTATATATCTGTGTGCGTATATATCTGTGTGCGTATATATCTGCGTGCGTGTATATCTGCGTGTGTATATCTGCGTGTGTATATCTGTGTGTGTATATCTGTGTGTGTGTATATCTGTGCCTGTGTATATCTGTGCCTGTATATATCTGTGTGTATATATCTGTGTGTATATATCTGTTTGTGTATATGTCTGTGTGTGTATATGTCTGTGTTTGTATATGTCTGTGTGTGTGTATATCTGTGTGTGTATATCTGTGTTTGTATATCTGTGTGTGTGTGTATATCTCTGTGTGTATATCTGTGTGTGTGTATATCTGTGCTTGTATATATCTGTGCGCGTATATCTCTGTGCGTGTATATCTCTGTGTGTATCTGTGTGTGTGTATAATAATACACCCCTCACACTGCATACTCACCGTGTTGTTCCTCTTGCAGTGCTGAAGCCTTTATTAATCCGCCCTGTACGTTGGATTCCTCCACTGAGTCCAGATTGTTGCCGCTCCGCATCCATGTGTGTCAGCTCAGCATCTGTGTGCACAATGAAACACCAGTCACCGATTGGCTGCAGGATCATCTTATTGCCTGCAGGACCCCATTGTGTGCGGTAGGATCATCCCGTGCCTGAAGGACCCCATTGTGTGCGGTAGGATCATCTATCTCCATCATCATCACCTCCATCGTAATAATAATGGCCAATTGCTAATTAATAATGCTCCGTCAAATACTAATTCCGCTTTAGAGCTAGTAAAGTTCCAGTGCTAATAATAAGACTCCATTGCCAATAAATAAGAGTCCATTCCCAATAAATAAGACTCCATTGCTAATTAGTATCCATTGCCAATAAATTAAACTCCATTGCTAATAAGTAAGAGTCCATTTCCAATAAATAAGAATCCACTGCTAATTAGACTCCAATGCTAATTACTATGACTCCATTGCCAATAAATAAGACTCCATTCTCAATAAATAAGACTCCATTGCTAATTAGTATCCATTGCCAGTAACTTAAACTCCATTGCTAATAAGTAAGAGTCCATTTCCAATAAATAAGACTCCACTGCCAATAAATAAGACTCCATTGCAAAGGAAGACTATATTGCTATTAAATAAGACTCCAATTCTAATAAATAAGACTCCTTTGCTAATAACTAAGACTGCATTGACAATAATTAAGATTCACTTCCTAATAAATAAGTCTCCATTGGTAATAATGAGATTCCATTGTGAATAAGTAAGGCTCCACTGCAAATTAATGAATCTCCATTGCCAAGAAATTGAACTCCATTGCCAATAAATAGAACTCCAAGGCCAATAAATAAGACTCCATTGCTAATTAATAAGACTCCATTGCCAATAAATAAGACTCCATTGCCAATAATTATACTATACTGCCAATGAAAAAGACTACGTTGTGAATAATTAAGACACCATTCCCAATAATTAAGACCCTATTACCAATTAATAAGACTCCATTGCCAATAAATAAGACTCCATTGCCAATAATTAAGACTCCATTGCCAATAATTAAGACTCCATAACCAATAAGAAAGAGTCCATAGCCAATAAAAAAGTCTGCATTGCTAATAATAAGGCTCCATTGCTAATTAGAATTCGTTGCCAATAAATAAGACCTCATTGCTAATAATTAAGACTCCATTGCCAATAAATGAAACTCCACTGCCAATAATAAAGACTCCATTGCTAATTAGACTCTACTGTCAATAAATAAGACTCCATTGCTAATAATAATACTATATTGCCAATTAATAAGACTCCATTGATAATAAATAACATTCCATTCCTAATAATTAAGACACTATTGCCAATAAATAAGACTCCATTGCCAATTAATCGGACCCCACTGATAATACATAAGACTCCATTTCTAATAAATAAGACTCCATTGCCAATAAATAAGACTCCATTGCTAATTAGATTCCATTGCTAATAATGCAGACTCCATTGCCAATCAATCAGCCTCCATCCATGTTACTCACTCAGTGCCTGCTTGTGTTCCCAGCCCTATTCCTGCAGGTAACAGCATTGTTCACAGTGTGGTACCTGCAGATGTGGGCAGCGCCTTCATTGCCGTGTCGTGTCCAACAGGTGCCAGCAGAGCCCCGAGAGATGCGCGGCTCCCGATGAGAACAGCGAGGAACAGAAACCTGCATTGCCTGGAACGCCTCGGAACTCAACTTTGCTGAGCGGGAATTGCCTGCCCTGCAGGTAAGAGCAGCACACACTGACTGTGTTGGATCTGTTCCTTAGTGGGACTTGAGCTCATGAGCCAGAGCTCATTGCTGCACTGCAGTGCTGAATGCTGAGTGCAGTGCCCTTCTTGCTGCCCCCAATGGCAGCCATTGCCTTCTGCCCCACAACTACAGCCTATGCATTGCGCCCCCCAAGTACAGCCTAAGGATTGCACCCCCTAAGTGCCACCTTCCTCTTCTGCTGCCAAGTCCAGCCATCCTCTTCTACCCCCAAGTACAGCCTATGCATCGCGCCCCGCAATTACAGCCTATGCATCGCACCCCCCAAGTACAGCCTATGCATTGCGCCCCCTAATTGCTGCCATCCTATTCTGCCCCCCAAGTACAGCCTATGCGTTGAGACCCCTAATTGCTGCCATCCTGTTCTTCCCCCCAAGTACAGCCTAAGCGTTGAGACCCCTAATTGCTGCCATCCTCTTCTTCCCCCCAAGTACAGCCTATGCGTTGAGACCCCTAAGTGCTGCCATCCTCTTCTGCCCCCCAAGTACAGCCTATGCGTTGACACCCCTAAGTGCTGCCATTCTCTTCTGCCCCCCAATTACAGCCTATGCATTGCGCCCCCCAGTACAGCCTATGCATCGAGCCCCCCAAGTACAGCCTATGCATCGCGCCCCCTAATTGCTGCCATCCTCTTCTTCCCCCCAAGTACAGCCTAAGCGTTGAGACCCCTAAGTGCTGCCATCCTCTTCTGCCCCCCAAGTACAGCCTACGCTTCGCACCTCTAAAAGTCGCCATCCTCTTTTGCCCCCCAAGTACAGCCTATGCGTTGAGACCCCTAAGTGCCACCATCCTCTTCTGCCCCCCAAGTACAGCCTATGCGTTGAAACACCTAAGTGCTGCCATTCTCTTCTGCCCCCCAAGTACAGCCTAAGCATCGCGCCCCGTAATTGCTGCCATCCTTTTCTGCCCCCCAAGTACAGCCTATGCATCGAGCCACCCAAGTACAGCCTATGTATCGCACCCCCCAAGTACAGCCTATGCATTGAGACCCCTAAGTGCTGCCATTCTCTTCTGCCCCCCAATTACAGCCTATGCATCGAGCCCCCCAAGTACAGCCTATGCATCGCGCCCCCTAATTGCTGCCATCCTCTTCTTCCCCCCAAGTACAGCCTATGCGTCGCACCTCTAAAAGCCGCCATCCTCTTCTGCCCCCCAAGTACAGCCTAAGCATTGCGCCCCCCAAGTGCCACCATCCTCATCTGCCGCCCAAGTACAGCCTAAGCGTTGAGACCCCTAAGTGCAGCCATCCTCTTCTGCCCCCCAAGTACAGCCTAAGCTTCGCACCTCTAAAAGCCGCCATCCTCTTCTGCCCCCCAAGTACAGCCTAAGCGTCGCACCTCTAAAAGCCGCCATCCTATTCTGCCCCCCAAGTACAGCCTAAGCGTCGCACCTTTAAAAGCCGCCATCCTCTTCTGCCCCCCAAGTACAGCCTAAGCGTCGCACCTCTATAAGCCGCCATCCTCTTCTGCCCCCCAAGTACAGCCTATGCCTTGAGACCCTTAAGTGCTGCCATTCTCTTCTGCCCCCCAAGTACAGCCTATGCATAGCGCCCCCCAAGTACAGCCTATGCATCGCGCCCCCCAATTACAGCCTATGCATCGCGCCCCGCAATTACAGCCTATGCATCGAGCCCCCCAAGTACAGCCTATACGTCGCGCCCCCTAATTGCTGCCACCCTCTTCTTCCCCCCAAGTACAGCCTAAGCGTTGAGACCCCTAATTGCTGCCATCCTGTTCTTCCCCCCAAGTACAGCCTAAGCGTCGCGCCCCCCAAGTGCCACCATCCTCTTTTGCCCCCCAATTACAGCCTATGCGTTGAGACCCCTAAGTGCTGCCATTCTCTTCTGCCCCCCAAGTACAGCCTATGCATCGTGCCCCCCAAGTACAGCTTATGCATTGCGCCCCCCAAGTACAGCCTAAGCATCGCGCCCCGCAATTACAGCCTATGCATCACACCCCCCAAGTACAGCCTAAGCATCGCGCCCCCTAATTGCTGCCATCCTATTCTGCCCCCCAAGTACAGCCTATGCGTTGAGACCCCTAATTGCTGCCATCCTCTTCTTCCCTCCAAGTACAGCCTAAGCGTTGAGACCCGTAAGTGCTGCCATCCTCTTCTGCCCCCCAAGTACAGCCTATGCATTGAGACCCCTAAGTGCTGCCATTCTATTCAGTCCCCCAAGTACAGCCTATGCATTGCGCCCCCCAAGTACAGCCTAAGCGTTGAGACCCCTAAGTGCCGCCTTCCTCTTCTGCCCCCCAAGTTCGTTTCTTTTCACTCGTGGCTCCATTCAGTTCTTCAGTGCTGTTGCTCCTTTGTTGCAGATCTGCGTTGTGTCCACCAGGTGGCGCTGTTGTCGCTCCCATTGCTATTAATAGGGCTGCAAAGCAAAGGGAGATTCAGATTGCTGCTGTCAATGTCCTATATGGTCTCTATAAGGTTCATTGAGGCTTACGGAGTCTTATGGAATCCTATGGGGCCTATGTGGGGTATCTATGGGGTCTAATGTGGGCGTATGGGGTCTTATGATATCATTTGGGGCTTCTATGGGCTCTCTATGGGGTTTAATGGGGCCCTATAGGGTCTTAGGGGATCCTATGGGGCCTATATTAGGTCTCTATGGTGCTTAATGAGGACCTATGGGGTCTAACGGGGTCATATGGGGCATCTATGGGCTTTAATGAGGACCTCTGGGGTCTAAGGGGGTCCTATGGGGTTTATTGGGGATCCGTATGGGGGGTACATAGAGACTATGGGAATTGATGGGGTCCGTAAGGGGTGTAATGGGGAGTTATGGGGTATTAATGGGGTTTGATGTGTGTATATGTGTGTGTATATATATATATCCCTTATACCCCATACCCATCCTGTTGTTCCTATTGCAGTGCTGATGCCTTTATTAATCCTCCCTGCTTTCCATCCTCACATGCTGCACGTTCAATTCCTCCACTGAGTCCAGATTGTTGCCGCTCCGCATCCATGTGTGTCAGCTCAGCATCTGTGTGCACAATGAAACACCAGTCACCGATTGGCTGCAGGATCATCTTATTGCCTGCAGGACCCCATTGTGTGCGGTTAGATCATCCCGTGCCTGAAGGACCCCATTGTGTGCGGTAGGATCATCCCGTGCCTGAAGGACCCCATTGTGTGCGGTAGGATCATCTATCTCCATCATCATCACCTCCATCGTAATAATAATGGCCAATTGCTAATTAATAATGCTCCGTCAAATACTAATTCCGCTTTAGAGCTAGTAAAGTTCCAGTGCTAATAATAAGACTCCATTGCCAATAAATAAGAGTCCATTCCCAATAAATAAGACTCCATTGCTAATTAGTATCCATTGCCAATAAATTAAACTCCATTGCTAATAAGTAAGAGTCCATTTCCAATAAATAAGACTCCACTGCCAATAAATAAGACTCCATTGCAAAGGAAGACTATATTGCTAATAAATAAGACTCCAATTCTAATAAATAAGACTCCATTGCTAATAACTAAGACTGCACTGACAAGAATTAAGATTCACTTCCTAATAAATAAGTCTCCAATGGTAATAATGAGATTCCATTGTGAATAAGTAAGGCTCCACTGCCAATTAATGAGTCTCCATTGCCAAGAAATTGAACTCCATTGCCAATAAATAGAACTCCAAGGACAATAAATAAGACTCCGTTGCTAATTAATAAGACTCCATTGCCAACAATTTAGACTCCTTTGACAACAATTAAGACTCCATTCCTTATTAGACTCCGCTGCCAATAAATAAGACTGCATTGCTTATAATTAAGATTCCGTTGCTGATAAATGAGTTCATTGCTAATATGTAAGTCTGCATTGCAAATAAATAAGATTCCATTCCTAATAAATACGACTGCATTGTTAATAATTAAGACTCATTTGCTAATAAATTAAGACCCTATTGCCAATAAATAAGACTCCACTGCTAATAAATGAGACTCCACTGCTAATAAATAAGACTCCATTGCCAATAAATAGACTCCATTGCCAATAAATAATGCTCCATTGCCAATAAGAATACTATATTGCCAATGAAAAAGACTACATTGTGAATAATTAAGACACCATTCCCAATAATTAAGACCCTATTACCAATTAATAAGACTCCATTGCCAATAAATAAGACTCCTTTGGAAATAAATAAGACTCCATTGCTATGTGCGTATATATTTGTGCGTATATATCTGTGTGCATGTATATATCTGTGTGTGTATATCTGTGTGCATGTATATATCTGTGTGTGTATATCTGTGTGCGTATATCTGTGTGTGTATATCTGTTTGTATATATCTGTGTCCGTATATATCTGTGTGCGTATATATCTGTTTGTATATATTATTGTGTGTATATGTCTGTGTTTGTATATGTCTGTGTGTGTATATCTCTGTGAGTGTATATCTGTGTTTGTATATCTGTGTGTGTGTATATCTGTGCCTGTATATATCTGTACTTGTATATATCTGTGTGTGTATATCTGTGTGTGTATATCTGTTTGTGTATATATCTGTTTGTGTGTATATCTGTGCGCGTGTATCTCTGTGCGTGTATCTCTGTGTGTGTATATCTCTGTGTGTGTATATCTTTGTGTATATCTGTGTGTATATATCTGTGTGTGTATATCTCTATGTGTGTATATCTGTGTGTGTGTATATATCTGTGTGTGTTTATATCTCTGTGTGTGTATATATTCGTTTGTATATATCTGTGTGTGTATATCTGCATGTATATATCTGCGTGTGTATATCTGCGTGTGTATATCTGTGTGTGTATATCTGTGTGTGTATATCTGTGTGTGTATATCTGTGTGTATATATCTGCATGTGTATATCTGTGTGTGTATCTGTGTGTGTATATCTGTTTGTATATATCTTTTTGTATATATGTGTTTGTATATATCTGTGAGTGTTTATATCTGTGTGTATATATCTGTGTGTGTATATCTGTGCGTGTATATCTGTGTGCGTATATATCTGTGTGCGTATTTATCTGTGTGCGTATATATCTGCGTGCGTATATCTGCGTGTGTATATCTGCTTGTGTATATATCCGTGTGTGTATATCTGTGTGTGTGTATATCTGTTTGTATATATTATTGTGTGTATATGTCTGTGTTTGTATATGTCTGTGTGTGTATATATCTGTGTGTGTATATCTGTGTTTGTATATCTGTGCCTGTATATATCTGTGCTTGTATATATCTGTGTGTGTATATCTGTGTGTATATAACTGTTTGTATATATCTGTTTGTGTGTATATCTGTGCGCGTATATATCTGTGCGCGTATATATCTGTGCGCGCATATATCTGTGCGTGTATATCTCTGTGCGTGTATCTCTGTGTGTGTATATATCTGTGTGTGTATATATCTGTGTGTGTATATATCTCTGTGTGTATATCTCTGTGTGTGTATATATCTGTGTGTGTATATCTGTGTGTGTATCTGTGTGTGTGTATAATAATACACCCCTCACACCGCATACTCACCCTGTTGTTCCTATTGCAGTACTGAAGCCTTTATTAATCCGCCCTGTACGTTGGATTCCTCCACTGAGTCCAGATTGTTGCCGCTCCGCATCCATGTGTGTCAGCTCAGCATCTGTGTGCACAATGAAACACCAGTCACCGATTGGCTGCAGGATCATCTTATTGCCTGCAGGACCCCATTGTGTGCGGTAGGATCATCCCGTGCCTGAAGGACCCCATTGTGTGCGGTAGGATCATCTATCTCCATCATCATCACCTCCATCATAATAATAATGGCCAATTGCTAATTAATAATGCTCCGTCAAATACTAATTCCGCTTTAGAGCTAGTAAAGTTCCAGTGCTAATAATAAGACTCCATTGCCAATAAATAAGAGTCCATTCCCAATAAATAAGACTCCATTGCTAATTAGTATCCATTGCCAATAAATTAAACTCCATTGCTAATAAGTAAGAGTCTATTTCCAATAAATAAGACTCCATTGCCAATAAATAATGCTCCATTGCCAATAATAATACTATATTGCCAATGAAAAACACTACATTGTGAATAATTAAGACACCATTCCCAATAATTAAGACCCTATTGACAATTAATAAGACTCCATTGCCAATAAGTAAGACTCCATAGCCAATAAATAAGACTCCATAGCCAATAATTAAGACTCCATTGCCAATAAGTAAGACTCCATTGCCAATTAATAAGACTCCATTGCCAATAAATGAAACTCCATTGCCAATAAATGAAACTCCACTGCCAATAATAAAGACTCCATTGCTAATTAGACTCTACTGTCAATAAATAAGACTCCATTGCTAATAATAATACTATATTGCCAATTAATAAGACTCCATTGATAATAAATAACATTCCATTCCTAATAATTAAGACACCATTGCCAATAATTAAGACTCCATTGCCAATTAATCGGACCCCATTGATAATACATAAGACTCCATTTCTAATAAATAAGACTCCACGGCCAATAAATAAGACTCTACTGCCAGTAACTAAGACTCCATTGACAATAAATCAAAGTCTGTTGCTAATTAATAAGACACCATTGCTAATAACTAAGACTCCATTGCCAATAAGTAAAACTCCATTGACAATAAATAAGACTCCATTGCTAATAAATAAGACTCCATTGCCAATAAATAAGACTCCATTGCCAATAAATAAGACTCCATTGCTAATTAGATTCCATTGCTAATAATGCAGACTCCATTGCCAATCAATCAGCCTCCATCCATGTTACTCACTCAGTGCCTGCTTGTGTTCCCAGCCCTATTCCTGCAGGTAACAGCATTGTTCACAGTGTGGTACCTGCAGATGTGGGCAGCGCCTTCATTGCCGTGTCGTGTCCAACAGGTGCCAGCAGAGCCCCGAGAGATGCGCGGCTCCCGATGAGAACAGCGAGGAACAGAAACCTGCATTGCCTGGAACGCCTCGGAACTCAACTTTGCTGAGCGGGAATTGCCTGCCCTGCAGGTAAGAGCAGCACACACTGACTGTGTTGGATCTGTTCCTTAGTGGGACTTGAGCTCATGAGCCAGAGCTCATTGCTGCACTGCAGTGCTGAATGCTGAGTGCAGTGCCCTTCTTGCTGCCCCCAATGGCAGCCATTGCCTTCTGCCCCCCAACTACAGCCTATGCATTGCGCCCCCCAAGTACAGCCTAAGGATTGCACCCCCTAAGTGCCACCTTCCTCTTCTGCTGCCAAGTCCAGCCATCCTAATTGCTGCCATCCTATTCTGCCCCCCAAGTACAGCCTATGCGTTGAGACCCCTAATTGCTGCCATCCTCTTCTTCCCCCCAAGTACAGCCTAAGCGTTGAGACCCCTAAGTGCTGCCATCCTGTTCTTCCCCCCAAGTACAGCCTAAGCGTCGCGCCCCCCAAGTGCCACCATCCTCTTTTGCCCCCCAATTACAGCCTATGCGTTGAGACCCCTAAGTGCTGCCATTCTCTTCTGCCCCCCAAGTACAGCCTATGCATCGTGCCCCCCAAGTACAGCCTATGCATTGCGCCCCCCAAGTACAGCCTAAGCATCGCGCCCCGCAATTACAGCCTATGCATCACACCCCCCAAGTACAGCCTAAGCATCGCGCCCCCTAATTGCTGCCATCCTATTCTGCCCCCCAAGTACAGCCTATGCGTTGAGACCCCTAATTGCTGCCATCCTCTTCTTCCCTCCAAGTACAGCCTAAGCGTTGAGACCCGTAAGTGCTGCCATCCTCTTCTGCCCCCCAAGTACAGCCTATGCATTGAGACCCCTAAGTGCTGCCATTCTCTTCAGTCCCCCAAGTACAGCCTATGCATTGCGCCCCCCAAGTACAGCCTAAGCGTTGAGACCCCTAAGTGCCGCCTTCCTCTTCTGCTGCCCAAGTCCAGCCATCCTCTTCTGCCCCCAAGTCCAGCCATCGTATTCTGCCCCCCAAGTTCATTTCTTTTCACTCGTGGCTCCATTCAGTTCTTTATTGCTGCTGTTGCTCCTTTGTTGCAGATCTGCGTTGTGTCCACCAGGCGGCGCTGTTGTCGCTCCCATTGCTATTAATAGGGCTGCAAAGCAAAGGGAGATTCAGATTGCTGCTGTGAATGTCCTATATGGTCTCTATAAGGTTCATTGAGGCTTATGGAGTCTTATGGGATCCTATGGGGCCTATGTGGGGTATCTATGGGGTCTAATGTGGGCGTATGGGGTCTTATGATATCATTTGGGGGCTTCTATGGGCTCTCTATGGGGTTTAATGGGGCCCTATAGGGTCTTAGGGGATCCTATGGGGCGTATATTAGGTCTCTATGGTGCTTAATGAGGACCTATGGGGTCTAACGGGGTCATATGGGGCATCTATGGGCCTTAATGAGGACCTCTGGGGTCTAAGGGGGTCCTATGGGGTTTATTGGGGATCCGTATGGGGGGTACATAGAGACTATGGGAATTGATGGGGTCCGTAAGGGGTGTGATGGGGAGTTATGGGGTATTAATGGGGTTTGATGTGTGTATATGTGTGTGTATATATATATATCCCTTATACCCCATATCCATCCTGTTGTTCCTATTGCAGTGCTGATGCCTTTATTAATCCTCCCTGCTTTCCATCCTCACATGCTGCACGTTGGATTCCTCCACTGAGTCCAGATTGTTGCCGCTCCGCATCCATGTGTGTCAGCTCAGCATCTGTGTGCACAATGAAACACCAGTCACCGATTGGCTGCAGGATCATCTTATTGCCTGCAGGACCCCATTGTGTGCGGTAGGATCATCCCGTGCCTGAAGGACCCCATTGTGTGCGGTAGGATCATCTATCTCCATCATCATCACCTCCATCGTAATAATAATGGCCAATTGCTAATTAATAATGCTCCGTCAAATACTAATTCCGCTTTAGAGCTAGTAAAGTTCCAGTGCTAATAATAAGACTCCATTGCCAATAAATAAGAGTCCATTCCCAATAAATAAGACTCCATTGCTAATTATTATCCATTGCCAGTAACTTAAACTCCATTGCTAATAAGTAAGAGTCTATTTACAATAAATAAAACTCCATTGCCAATAAATAGACTCCATTGCCAATAAATAATGCTCCATTGCCAATAATAAAACTATATTGCCAATGAAAAGGACTACATTGTGAATAATTAAGACACCATTCCCAATAATTAAGACCCTATTACCAATTAATAAGACTCCATTGCCAATAAATAAGACTCCTTTGGAAATAAATAAGACTCCATTGCTATGTGCGTATATATTTGTGCGTATATATCTGTGTGTGTGTGTATATCTGTGTGTGTATATCTGTGTGTGTATATCTGTGTGTGTATATCTGTGTGTGTATATCTGTGTGTGTATATCTGTGTGTGTATATCTGTGTGTGTATATCTGTGTGTGTGTGTATATCTGTGTGTGTGTGTATATCTGTGTGTGTATATCTGTGTGTGTATATCTGTGTGTGTATATCTGTGTGTGTATATCTGTGTGTGTATATCTGTGTGTGTATATCTGTGTGTGTATATCTGTGTGTGTATATCTGTGTGTGTATATCTGTGTGTGTGTATATCTGTGTGTGTGTATATTTGTGCGTGTGTATCTGTGTGTGTGTATATATCTGTGTGTGTATCTGTGTGTGTGTGTATCTGTGTGTGTGTGTATCTGTGTGTGTGTGTATCTGTTTGCGTGTGTCTATAAATGTGGGGGCGTGTCGATAAATGTGGGGTTGTGTGTATCTGTGTGAGTATATATCTGTGTGTGTATATCTGTGTGTGTATATCTGTGTGTGTATATATCTGTGTGTGTTTGTGTGTGTATATATTCGTTTGTATATATCTGTGTGTATATATCTGTGTGTGTATATCTGTGTGTGTATATATCTGTGTGTGTGTATATCTGTGTGTGTATATCTCTATGTGTGTATATCTGTGTGTGTGTTTATATCTGTGTGTGTATATATTCGTTTGTATATATCTCTGTGTGTGTATATGTGTGTGTATATCTGCGTGTGTATATCTGCGTGTGTATATCTGTGTGTGTATATCTGTGTGTGTATATCTGCGTGTGTGTTTATCTGTGTGTTTATATCTGTTTCTATATATCTGTTGTGTATATCTGTGTGTGTGTATATCTGTTTGTATATATCTTTTTGTATATATCTGTTTGTATATATCTGTGTGCGTATATATCTGTGTGCGTATATATCTGTGTGCGTATATATCTGTTTGTATATATTATTGTGTGTATATATCTGTGTGTGCATATCTGTGTTTGTATATCTGTGTGTGTGTATATCTCTGTGTGTATATCTCTGTGTCTATATCTCTGTGTGTATATCTGTGTGTGTGTATATCTGTGCCTGTATATATCTGTGCTTGTATATATCTGTGTGTATATATCTGTTTGTGTATATATCTGTTTGTGTATATATCTGTTTGTGTATATATCTGTTTGTGTATATATCTGTTTGTGTGTATATCTGTTTGTGTGTATCTCTGTGCGCGTATATCTCTGTGCGTGTATATCTGTGTGTGTGTGTATATCTCTGTGTGTGTATATCTCTTTGTGTGTGTATATCTGTGTGTGTATATCTGTGTGTGTATCTGTGTGTGTGTATAATAATACACCCCTCACACCGCAAACTCACCCTGTTGTTCCTATTGCAGTGCTGATGCCTTTATTAATCCTCCCTGCTTTCCATCCTCACATGCTGCACGTTGGATTCCTCCACTGAGTCCAGATTGTTGCCGCTCCGCATCCATGTGTGTCAGCTCAGCATCTGTGTGCACAATGAAACACCAGTCACCGATTGGCTGCAGGATCATCTTATTGCCTGCAGGACCCCATTGTGTGCGGTAGGATCATCCCGTGCCTGAAGGACCCCATTGTGTGCGGTAGGATCATCTATCTCCATCATCATCACCTCCGTCGTAATAATAATGGCCAATTGCTAATTAATAATGCTCCGTCAAATACTAATTCCGCTTTAGAGCTAGTAAAGTTCCAGTGTTAATTATCAGACTCCATTGCCAATAAATAAGAGTCCATTCCCAATAAATAAGACTCCATTGCTAATTAGTATCCATTGCCAGTAACTTAAACTCCATTGCTAATAAGTAAGAGTCCATTTCCAATAAATAAGACTCCACTGCCAATAAATAAGACTCCATTGCAAAGGAAGACTATATTGCTATTAAATAAGACTCCAATTCTAATAAATAAGACTCCATTGCTAATAACTAAGACTGCATTGACAATAATTAAGATTCACTTCCTAATAAATAAGTCTGCATTGGTAATAATGAGATTCCATTGTGAATAAGTAAGGCTCCACTGCCAATTAATGAATCTCTATTGCCAAGAAAGTGAACTCCATTGCCAATAAATAGAACTCCAAGGCCAATAAATAAGACTCCATTGCTAATTAATAAGACTCCATTGCCAACAATTTAGACTCCTTTGACAACAATTAAGACTCCATTCCTTATTAGACTCCGCTGCCAATAAATAAGACTGCATTGCTTATAATTAAGACTCCGTTGCTGATAAATAAGAGTTCATTGCTAATATGTAAGTCTGCATTGCAAATAAATAAGATTCCATTCCTAATAAATAAGACTCCATTGTTAATAATTAAGACTCATTTGCTAATAAATTAAGACCCTATTGCCAATAAATGAGACTCCACTGCTAATAAATGAGACTCCACTGCTAATAAATAAGACTCCATTGCCAATAAATAATGCTCCATTGCCAATAATAATACTATATTGCCAATGAAAAAGACTACATTGTGAATAATTAAGACACCATTCCCAATAATTAAGACCCTATTACCAATTAATAAGACTCCATTGCCAATAAATAAGACTCCTTTGGAAATAAATAAGACTCCATTGCTATGTGTGTATATATCCGTGTGCGTATATATCCGTGTGCGTATATATCCGTGTGCGTATATATCCGTGTGCGTATATATCCGTGTGCGTATATATCCGTGTGCGTATATATCCGTGTGCGTATATCCGTGTGCGTATATCCGTGTGTGTGTGTATCTGTGTGTGTGTGTATCTGTGTGTGTGTGTATCTGTGTGTGTGTGTATCTGTGTGTGTGTGTATCTGTGTGTGTGTATATCTGTTTGTCTGTATAGCTGAGTGAGTGTATAGCTGTGTGTGTGTATCTGTGTGTGTGTATCTGTGTGCGTGTGTCTATAAATGTGGGCGTGTCTATAAATGGGGGCGTGTGTCTATTAATGTGGGGGTGTGTCGATAAATGTGGGGTTGTGTGTATTTGTGTGTGTGTATCTCTGTGTGTGTATCTGTGTGAGTATATATCTGTGTGAGTATATATCTGTGTGAGTATATATGTGTGTGTATATATGTGTGTGTATATATGTGTGTATATATATCTGTGTGTGTGTATATCTGTCTGTATATATCGGTGTGTGTATATCTGTGTGCGTGTATATCTGTGTGCGTGTATATCTGTGTGCGTCTATATCTGTGTGCGTCTATATCTGTGTGCATGTATATATCTGTGTGTGTATATCTGTGTGTGTGTGTATATCTGTGTGTGTGTATATATCTGTGTGTGTATATATCTGTGTGTGTATATATCTGTGTGTATATATATCTGTGTGTATATATCTGTGTGTGTATATCTCTGTGTGTGTATATCTGTGTGTGTGTATATATCTGTGTGTGTTTGTGTGTGTATATATCTGTGTGTATATATCTGTGTGTATATATCTGTGTGTGTATATCTGTGTGTGTATATATCTGTGTGTGTATATATCTGTGTGTGTATATCTCTATGTGTGTATATCTGTGTGTGTGTATATATCTGTGTGTGTTTATATCTGTGTGTGTATATATTCGTTTGTATATATCTCTGTGTGTGTATATGTGTGTATATCTGTGTGTGTATATATCTGTTTCTATATATCTGTGTGTGTATATCTTTTTGTATATATCTGTTTGTATATATCTGTGAGTGTTTATATCTGTGTGTATATATCTGTGTGTGTATATCTGTTTGCGTATATATCTGTGTGCGTATATATCTGTGTGCGTATATATCTGTGTGCGTATATATCTGTATATATTATTGTGTGTATATGTCTGTTTGTATATGTCTGTGTGTGTATATATCTGTGTGTGTATATCTGTGTTTGTATATCTGTGTGTGTGTATATCTGTGTGTATATATCTGTGTGTGTATATCTGTGCCTGTATATATCTGTGCCTGTATATATCTGTGTGTGTATATCTGTGTGTGTATATCTGTGTGTGTATATCTGTGTGTGTATATCTGTGTGTGTATATCTGTGTGTGTATATCTGTGTGTATATATCTGTTTGTGTATATATCTGTTTGTGTATATATCTGTTTGTGTATATATTTGTTTGTGTATATATCTGTTTGTGTGTATATCTGTGCGCGTATATATCTGTGCGCGTATATCTCTGTGCGCGTATATCTCTGTGCGTGTATATATCTGTGTGTGTATATATCTGTGTGTGTATATATCTGTGTGTGTATCTGTGTGTGTGTATAATAATACACCCCTCACACCGCATACTCACCCTGTTGTTCCTCTTGCAGTGCTGAAGCCTTTATTAATCCGCCCTGCACGTTGGATTCCTCCACTGAGTCCAGATTGTTGCCGCTCCGCATCCATGTGTGTCAGCTCAGCATCTGTGTGCACAATGAAACACCAGTCACCGATTGGCTGCAGGATCATCTTATTGCCTGCAGGACCCCATTGTGTGCGGTAGGATCATCCCGCGCCTGAAGGACCCCATTGTGTGCGGTAGGATCATCTATCTCCATCATCATCACCTCCATCATAATAATAATGGCCAATTGCTAATTAATAATGCTCCGTCAAATACTAATTCCGCTTTAGAGCTAGTAAAGCTCCAGTGTTAATAATAAGACTCCATTGCCAATAAATAACAGTCCATTCCCAATAAATAAGACTCCATTGCTAATTAGTATCCATTGCCAATAAATTAAACTCCATTGCTAATAAGTAAGAGTCTATTTCCAATAAATAAGACTCCACTGCCAATAAATAAGACTCCATTGCTAATTAATAAGACTCAATAGCTAATAAAGAAAACTCCATTGCCAATAAATAGACCTTATTGCCAATAAATAAGAATCCATTGCCAATAATAATATTATATTGCCAATGAAAAAGACTACATTATGAATAATTAAGACAGCATTCCCAATAATTAAGACCCTATTGACAATTAATAAGACTCCATTGCCAATAAATAAGACTCCTTTGGTAATAAATAAGACTCCATTGCTAATTAGACTCCATTGCTAATAAATAAGAATCCATTGCATATAAATAAGTCTCCATTGCCAATGAATAAGACTCCATTGCTAATAAAGAAGTATCCATTGCCTATAAATTAGACTCAATTACCTGTAAATAAGAGTCCATTGTTAATAAATAAGATTCATTGCCAATAAATAAGACTATATTGCTAATAAATAATACTCCATTGCTAATTATACTCCTTTGTTACTAAGATTCCATTGCTAATTAATAATGCTGCGTAGCTAATAATAAGACTCCACTGCCCATAAATGTAACTCCATATTCAATAAATAAGACTCCATATCCAGTAAATAAGACAACATTTCTAATAAATAAGACTCCATAGCTCATAAATAAGACTCCTTTGCTAATTAGAATCCATTGCCAATAAATAACACTTCACTGCTAATAAATAAGACTCCACTGCCAATGTCCGAGACTCCATTGCTAATACGTAAGACTCCATAGCCAATAAATAAGACTCCATAGCCAATAAATAAGACTCCATTGCCAATAAATAAGACTCCATGGCCAATAAATAAGACTCCATTGCCAATAAATAAGACTCCATTGCCATTAAATAAGACTCCATTGCCAATAAATAAGACTCCATTGCCAATAAATAAGACTCCATTGCTAATAAATAAGACTCCATTGCCAATAAATAAGACTCCATTGCCAATTAGACTCCATTGCTAATAATGCAGACTCCATTGCCAATCAATCAGCCTCCATCCATGTTACTCACTCAGTGCCTGCTTGTGTTCCCAGCCCTATTCCTGCAGGTAACAGCATTGTTCACAGTGTGGTACCTGCAGATGTGGGCAGCGCCTTCATTGCCGTGTCGTGTCCAACAGGTGCCAGCAGAGCCCCGAGAGATGCGCGGCTCCCGATGAGAACAGCGAGGAACAGAAACCTGCATTGCCTGGAACGCCTCGGAACTCAACTTTGCTGAGCGGGAATTGCCTGCCCTGCAGGTAAGAGCAGCACACACTGACTGTGTTGGATCTGTTCCTTAGTGGGACTTGAGCTCATGAGCCAGAGCTCATTGCTGCACTGCAGTGCTGAATGCTGAGTGCAGTGCCCTTCTTGCTGCCCCCAATGGCAGCCATTGCCTTCTGCCCCCCAACTACAGCCTATGCATTGCGCCCCCCAAGTACAGCCTAAGGATTGCACCCCCTAAGTGCCACCTTCCTCCTCTGCTGCCTAAGTCCAGCCATCCTCTTCTGCCCCCCAAGTACAGCCTATGCATTGAGACCCCTAAGTGCCACCATCCTCTTCTGCTGCCCAAGTCCAGCCATCCTCTTCTGCCCCCCAAGTACAGCCTAAGCGTTGAGACCCCTAAGTGCAGCCATCCTCTTCTGCCCCCCAATTACAGCCTAAGCTTCGCACCTCTAAAAGCCGCCATCCTCTTCTGCCCCCCAAGTACAGCCTATACGTTGCGCCCCCCAAGTGCCACCATCCTCTTCTGCCCCCCAAGTACAGCCTATGCGTTGAGACCCCTAAGTGCCGCCATTCTCTTCTGCCCCCCAAGTACAGCCTATGCATCAAGCCCCCCAAGTACAGCCTATGTATCGAGCCCCCCAAGTACAGCCTATGCATTGAGACCCCTAAGTGCTGCCATTCTCTTCTTACCCCCAATTACAGCCTATGCATTGCGCCCCCCAAGTACAGCCTATGCATCAAGCCCCCCAAGTACAGCCTATGCATCGCACCCCCTAATTGCTGCCATCCTCATCTTCTTCCCAAGTACAGCCTAAGCGTCGCACCTCTAAAAGCCGCCATCCTCTTCTGCCCCCCAAGTACAGCCTAAGCGTCGCACCTCTAAAAGCCGCCATCCTCTTCTGCCCCCCAAGTACAGCCTAAGCGTTGAGACCCCTAAGTGCAGCCATCCTCTTCTGCCCCCCAAGTACAGCCTAAGCGTTGCACCTCTAAAAGCCGCCATCCTCTTCTGCCCCCCAAGTACGGCCTATGCATCGAGCCCCCCAAGTACAGCCTATGTATCGCACCGCCCAAGTACAGCCTATGCATTGAGACCCCTAAGTGCTGCCATTCTCTTCTGCCCCCCAATTACAGCCTATGCATTGAGCCACCCAAGTACAGCCTATGCATCGCGCCCCCTAATTGCTGCCATCCTCTTCTTCCCCCCAAGTACAGCCTAAGCGTTGAGACCCCTAAGTGCTGCCATCCTGTTCTGCCCCCCAAGTACAGCCTAAGCGTCGCACCTCTAAAAGCCGCCATCCTCTTCTGCCCCCCAAGTACAGCCTAAGTGCTGAGACCCCTAAGTGCAGCCATCCTCTTCTGCCCCCCAAGTACAGCCTAAGCTTCGCACCTCTAAAAGCCGCCATCCTCTTCTGCACCCCAAGTACAGCCTAAGCGTTGAGACCCCTAAGTGCTGCCATCCTCTTCTGCCCCCCAAGTACAGCCTAAGCGTCGCACCTCTAAAAGCCGCCATCCTCTTCTTCCCCCCAAGTACAGCCTAAGCATCGCACCTCTAAAAGCCGCCATCCTCTTCTGCCCCCCAAGTACAGCCTATGCGTTGAGACCCCTAAGTGCTGCCATTCTCTTCTGCCCCCAAGTACAGCCTATGCATAGCGCCCCCCAAGTACAGCCTATGCATAGCGCCCCCCAAGTACAGCCTATGCATAGCGCCCCCCAAGTACAGCCTATAAGTCGCGCCCCCTAATTGCTGCCATCCTCTTCTTCCCCCCAAGTACAGCCTAAGCGTTGAGACCCCTAAGTGCTGCCATTCTCTTCTGCCCCCCAAGTACAGCCTATGCATTGCGCCCCCCAAGTACAGCCTAAGCATCGCGCCCCGCAATTACAGCCTATGCATCAAGCCCCCCAAGTACAGCCTAAGCATCGCGCCCCCTAATTGCTGCCATCCTATTCTGCCCCCCAAGTACAGCCTATGCGTTGAGACCCCTAATTGCTGCCATCCTCTTCTTCCCTCCAAGTACAGCCTATGCATTGAGACCCCTAAGTGCCGCCATTCTCTTCTGCCCCCCAAGTACAGCCTATGCATTGCGCCCCTCAAGTACAGCCTATGCATCGAGCCCCCAAGTACAGCCTAAGCATCGCGCCCCCCAAGTCCAGCCTATATGTTGCGCCCCATAAGTGCCGCCATCACATTCTGCCCCCAGGTCCATCCATCATATTCTGCCCCCCAAGTTCGTTTCTGTTCCCCCGTGGTTCCATTCAGTTCTTTATTGCTGCTGTTGCTCCTCCATTGCAGTTTTGCGTTGTGTCCCCCAGGTTGTTGCTCCCAGTGCTGTTAATAGGGCTGCAAAGCAAAGGGAGATTCAGATTGCTGCTGTCAATGTCCTATATGATACCTATAAGGTTTAATGGGGCTTACGGAGTCATATGGAATCCTATGGGGCCTATGTGGGGTATCTATGGGGTCTAATGTGGGCGTATGGGGTCTTATGATATCATTTGGGGCTTCTCTGGGCTCTCTATGGGGTTTAATAGGGCCCTATGGGGTCTTAGGGGATTTTATGGGGTTTATGAATGTCCTATATGGTCTCTATGGGGTCTAATGGGGCCCTATGTGGTCTTCGGGGATCCTAGAGGGATCTTGGAGTGCTGATGGGACCTTGGTGTGCTGATGGACAGTCGGCTGAATATGAGCCAGCAGTGTGCCCAGGTGGCCAAGAAGGCCAATGGCATCCTGGCTTGTATCAGGAATGGTGTGGTGAGCAGGACTAAGGAAGTCATCCTGCCCCTGTACTCAGCATTGGTGAGGCCTCACCTCGAGTACTGTGTCCAGTTTTGGGCACCTCAGCACAAGAAGGACATAGAGGTACTGGAGCAGGTCCAGAGAAGGGCAACGAGGCTCGTGAAGGGCTTGGAGAATCAGCCCTACGAGGAGAGACTAAGGAAGCTGGGGCTGTTTAGTCTGAGGAAGAGGAGGCTGAGGGGAGACCTTATTGCAGTCTTCCAGTACCTGAAAGGTTCTTACAGTGAGAGTGGGGCAGGTCTCTTCTCACTAGTGACAAGTGACAGGACGAGGGGAAATGGCCTCAAGTTGCGCCAGGGCAAGTTTAGGTTGTATATTAGAAAGTACTTCTTTACAGAAAGGGTGGTTAGGTACTGGAATGGGCTCCCCAAGGAGGTGGTTGAATCGCCATCCCTGATGTGTTTAAGAGCCGCTTGGATGTGGTGCTCAGGGATATGATTTAGCAGAGGTTTGTTGTTGTGGTGTTGTTTGTGGTTGTTTTTTAAGAGATAGGCTACTGGTTAGGCTGCGGTTGGACTTGATGATCTTCAAGGTCTTTTCCAACCTGAGTAATTCTATGATTCTATGATTCTATGGGGCGTATATTAGGTCTCTATGGTGCTTAATGAGGACCTATGGGGTCTAACGGGGTCATATGGGGCATCTATGGGCTTTAATGAGGACCTTTGGGGTCTAAGGGGGTCCTATGGGGTTTATTGGGGATATGTATTGGGGGTAAATAGAGACTATGGGAATTGATGGGGTCTGTAAGGGGTGTAATGGGGAGTTATGGGGTATTAATGGGGTTTGATGTGTGTATATGTGTGTGTATATATATATATCCCTTATACCCCATATCCATCCTGTTGTTCCTATTGCAGTGCTGATGCCTTTATTAATCCTCCCTGCTTTCCATCCTCACATGCTGCACGTTGGATTCCTCCACTGAGTCCAGATTGTTGCCGCTCCGCATCCATGTGTGTCAGCTCAGCATCTGTGTGCACAATGAAACACCAGTCACCGATTGGCTGCAGGATCATCTTATTGCCTGCAGGACCCCATTGTGTGCGGTAGGATCATCCCGTGCCTGCAGGACCCCATTGTGTGCGGTAGGATCATCTATCTCCATCATCATCACCTCCATCATAATAATAATGGCCAATTGCTAATTAATAATGCTCCGTCAAATACTAATTCTGCTTTAGAGCTAGTAAAGTTCCAGTGCTAATAATAAGACTCCATTGCCAATAAATAAGAGTCCATTCCCAATAAATAAGACTCCATTGCTAATTAGTATCCATTGCCAATAAATTAAACTCCACTGCTAATAAGTAAGAGTCTATTTCCAATAAATAAGAATTCCCTCACTGTCCAAGCATTTCCCGTGTCTCATTCTCTCCCCATTCAGTGCCACTCATTGTCCAATCGTTCTGTCTCATTCTCTCCCCGTTCATTCCACTCAGTGTCCAACCATTCTGTCTGTCCATCCCTGGGCACCCCTCACTGCCCAGCATTTTCTATCAGCGCTCTGCCCACAAATGTCGTAGCTCTCTGCCTCTCATTGTGTACTAATTAGCTGCCTCTTGTTGTAATGACTGTCTGCCTCTTATTCTGGCATCCCTGGTTGCTTCTCGTTGTGTTACCATTCTTTCCTCTTCTTGTCCAACCATTCCTTGCCACCAGGGGCAGTTGTTCTCCCTCACTCATTCTAGCAATTCTCTGCCTCGTTTCTCTTCTATTTTGCTGCCTCTCATTGTCATCATTCTCTGCCTCTGACCGTAATCATTGCCTTGTTCTAATTCTCTACTAACTCTGTACCCCTTCAGTCCTTGCTGGCCTTCCAACACTAAGTCAACATCACTCCACCGTCTCACTCTCCCTCATTGCCCCACAGTGTCACTCACTCCCATCAACTCTCACATTGTCTCTGCCCCACATTCTCACCCCACACCATCAGTGCAGTCTCAGAGCAAGGCCTTACCTGCTGTAGTGCAGTAATAGAACAGGCAATGCAGCAGCGCTGGCGGAGAAGCGCAGTCCTGGAGCACAGCACGGCAGGTAACGGTCACACACAGCAGCAATGAAGGCAGAACAGAGAAGAGGAGCTCCTCAATGCGGGCAGAGCTTCCGGCAGAAGGAGCTGCAACAAAAACATTCTCCCTTCCACTGGCAGCCCTTATATGAGGATTGGGAGGGGGCGGAGCCAGGGTCCGCCCTGCAGCCAATCAGGTGCATTGCCTGCAGCTGTGCTCTGCTGCCATGTCTGCCCCCAATCATGGCTTCCTGCATGACTCAGCATTTCTATTGCAGCACCCCAACGTTCCCCCCGGCATCGCCCCCCGCATCACCGCCTGCATCACCCGCATGTCACCCCCCTGACGGAATCCATGTGCTGTCGTTTCTCATCTACTGATGCACCCCCCTTTCTTTACAGGTAGATGTGATTGTTGGCTGGTTATGACTTTGTTTTTGTCTTTAGTATTGATTGCAGCTGTTACGTAACAGCCTGATTGTTTACCTGCTGGGGGGCGTGGGCAGCCAGTGAGCACAGGTGGGAGCAGTTCAGGGCTGGAAGCTGATTGGGTCCAGCCTGGCTCCACCCCCCTCCTTGAGCCACATTTTCCTTTGGGCTGCACAGTGAGTGTTGGGCTTTGCAGTGCGGTAAGAAATTCCTTCTTTATTACTGGGTTTTAGATTTCCACTTTTTGTGGTTCTTGGCTGCGTTTAAGGATGGGAAGAAGGAGCAGCATTTGTGTCTGGAATCCGCTTCCTTTGGAGAGGTGGGTGAGCCATTTCCCATTCTTTCTTTATTTCAGGGCTTTGGGGGTGAAGGAAGCGGGGTGGAACAGGGGGCACAAGTTGGTCTGTCCCATCCTTGGAGCCGTTTAGGCTGCGTGTAGCCTGCTGTGGTGCTTGGTTATTTTAGCCATAGCAGGGGGGTTGGAAGGAGATGATAGTTAATGATCCTTCTCAGCGCAGGCCATCATATGATTCTATGATCATGTATTGCAGAGTATCTCTTACAGCTGTGATTGCTGTGGCTCACCGCTCGTCGCTGCAGTTGTCATCATCGTCATCATCTCCATCATCACCATCTTCATCATCTCCATCTGGACGTGGAGCCTTTGGCCGCCGTTCTCCAGACTTGGTTGTACAGCGAGTTGGTCATGCATGCTAAGTCCACCCATCCAGTTGGTGTCTTCCTCATTTGGAGCCGAGGATGCTGTGGGCTCCCACGTCAGAGGCCTTGCTGAGTTCCAGCTGGATGATATCAGCAGCTCTTTCTTCCCCTTCCATCCCTGCACCGACACCGTCACAGAAGGCCACCAGGTCGGTCAAGCAGGATTTGCCCTCGGTGAAGCCACGCCGGTTCTCCCACATCACATCCAGCTTCCACGTGCCCTGGCTCTCTTCTAGGAGGATCTGCTCGGTGGTCGTTCCCAGCACAGCAGCGAGACTGGCGGGTCAGCAGTTCCCATCATCATCCCTTCTACGCTTCCTAAACAGGAGTGCGATGTTGGCCGTGTTTCTGCTCACCAGGACCGCACCTGACTGCCACCACTTCTCACACAGCACTGAGAGCAGCTCGGTGACTGCAGCACTGAATTACCTCCTCACTCTGTGACGCGTCTCATCGGGATCCACAGAGTCCTGGTTTTCAGGTCCTTAGGATATCTAAAGGTGGATGTCACTCACAGCGCGGGACAAGGAGGGAACCAGCAGGGCTGGCGTCGCTTCCTCCATCCCTCCCTCCCAAAGCAAAGGCTGTGTATAATGAGCAGCGATCAGAGAACACAGAGGTAAAAATGTGGTTGAGTACCTCAGCCTTCTACTTGTGTGTTCCCAGCCCTATTGCTGCAGGTAAGCAGCATTCTGCCCCCCCAAGCCCAGCCCGCCTTCGCCTTCTGCCCCCCAAAGAGACCCCATAAGACTCCATAAGAACCCCATTAGACCCCAAAGAGACCCCATAGGAGGTCTATGCCCCCCAAATCCATTCATTCTCTTCTGCCCCCCAATTCAACCCCATAAGACCCCATAGGCCCCCATTAAAACCCCATAAGACCCCACAGATACCCCATAAAAGCCCATAGGACCCCATTAGACCCCATTGGAGCCCATACGGCCCCCATAACACCTTATAGGACCCCATTAGACCCCAAAAGGACTCCATAGGACCGTATTGGGCCTCACAGAACCGCATAAGACACCATATTACCCCATAAAGACCCCATAAGATCCCATAGCCCCGAAGTACAGCCTATGCGTTGTGCCCCCCAAGTGCCACCATCCTCTTCTGCCCCCCAAGTGCCACCATCCTCTTCTGCCCCCCGAGTGCCACCATCCTCTTCTGCCCCCCGAGTGCCGCCATCCTCTTCTGCCCCCCGAGTGCCGCCATCCTCTTCTGCCCCCCGAGTGCCGCCATCCTCTTCTGCCCCCCGAGTGCCGCCATCCTCTTCTGCCCCCCGAGTGCCGCCATCCTCTTCTGCCCCCCGAGTGCCGCCATCCTCTTCTGCCCCCCGAGTGCCGCCATCCTCTTCTGCCCCCCGAGTGCCGCCATCCTCTTCTGCCCCCCGAGTGCCGCCATCCTCTTCTGCCCCCCGAGTGCCGCCATCCTCTTCTGCCCCCCGAGTGCCGCCATCCTCTTCTGCCCCCCGAGTGCCGCCATCCTCTTCTGCCCCCCGAGTGCCGCCATCCTCTTCTGCCCCCCGAGTGCCACCATCCTCTTCTGCCCCCCAAGTGCCACCATCCTCTTCTGCCCCCCATGTCCAGCCATTGTTTTCTGCCCCCCAAGTGCCACCATCATATTCTGCCCTCAGGTAGAGCCTATGCGTCGTGCCCCCGAAGTCCAGCCATATAGGACATGAATAGCAGCAATGTAAAACTCCCTTTGCTTTGCAGCCCAAGTAACAGCAATGGGAGCAACAATAGCGCCGCCTGGTGGACACAGCGCAGAACTACAATGGAGGAGCAACAGCAGCAATAAAGAACTGAATGGAGCCACGGGGGAACAGAAACGAACTTGGGGGGCAGAATATGACTCCACTACCAAGAAATAAGACTCCATTGCCAATAAGTAAGCCTATACTGATTATCAGACTCCATTGTTAACAATAAAGGCTCCATTGCCAATAAATGAAACCATTGCCAATAAATAAGATGGAATTGCCAATAAAGACTCCAATCTGTGTGTGCGGCCGAGTGTGTGCGTCCCCGTGTCTCTCTCTCTGAGCTTGTCTCTCTGTGTGCCTGTATCGGTCGTGTGCATCTGTGTGCCTGTATCTGTGGTGTGTGTGTGTATCTAAGTATCTGTGGGTGTGTGTCTTTGAATGTGGGGTGGTGTCTTTGAATGTGGGGTGGTGTCTTTGAATGTGGGGGGGTGTCTTTGAATGTGGGGGGGTGTCTTTGAATGTGGGGGGGTGTCTTTGAATGTGGGGGGGTGTCTATGAATGTGGGGGGGTGTCTATGAATGTGGGGGGGTGTCTATAAATGTGTGTGTGTGTGTGTCTCTAAGTGTGTGTGTGTCTCTAAGTGTGTGTGTGTCTCTAAGTGTGTGTGTGTCTCTAAGTGTGTGTGTGTCTCTAAGTGTGTGTGTGTCTCTAAGTGTGTGTGTGTCTCTAAGTGTGTGTGTGTCTCTAAGTGTGTGTGTGTCTCTAAGTGTGTGTGTGTCTCTAAGTGTGTGTGTGTCTCTAAGTGTGTGTGTGTCTCTAAGTGTGTGTGTGTCTCTAAGTGTGTGTGTGTCTCTAAGTGTGTGTGTGTCTCTAAGTGTGTGTGTGTCTCTAAGTGTGTGTGTGTCTCTAAGTGTGTGTGTGTCTCTAAGTGTGTGTGTGTCTCTAAGTGTGTGTGTGTCTCTAAGTGTGTGTGTGTCTCTCTAAGTGTGTGTGTCTCTCTAAGTGTGTGTGTCTCTCTAAGTGTGTGTGTGTGTCTCTCTGTGTGTTTGTATATCTGTGTGTTTGTATATCTGTGTGTTTGTATATCTGTGTGTTTGTATATCTGTGTGTTTGTATATCTGTGTGTTTGTATATCTGTGTGTTTGTATATCTGTGTGTTTGTATATCTGTGTGTTTGTATATCTGTGTGTTTGTATATCTGTGTGTTTGTATATCTGTGTGTTTGTATATCTGTGTGTTTGTATATCTGTGTGTTTGTATATCTGTGTTCGTATATCTGTGTGTGTATATCCGTGTGTGTATATCTGTGTGCGTATATATCTGTGTTTGTATGTCTGTATATCTGTGTGTGTGTATATCTGTGTGTTTATGTATATGTGTGTATATATCTGTGTGTGTGTATATCTGTGTGCGTGTTTATCTGTGTGCGGGTGTCTATAAATGGGGGCATGTCTGCAAATGTGGGGGTGTGTGTATAAATGTGGGGGTGTCTATAAATGTGGGGGTGTGTGTCTATAAATGTGGGGGTGTGTGTCTATAAATGTGGGGGTGTGTGTCTATAAATGTGGGGGTGTGTGTCTATAAGTGTGTTTGTGAGTCTATGAATGTGTGCATCTCTCTAAGTGTGCGTGCGTGCGTCTCTCTAAGTGTGCGTGCGTGCGTCTATAAATGTGGGAGCGCGTCTATAAGTGTGTGTTTGTGTCTATAAGTGTGTGTGTGTGTCTATAAGTGTGTGTGTGTGTCTATAAGTGTGTGTGTGTGTCTATAAGTGTGTGTGCGTCTATAAGTGTGTGTGTGCGTCTATAAGTGTGTGTGTGCGTCTATAAGTGTGTGTGTGCGTCTATAAGTGTGTGTGCGTCTAAAAGTGTGTGTGTGCGTCTAAAAGTGTGTGGGTGTGTCTATAAATGTGGGTGTCTATAAATGGGGGTGTGTTTGTAAATGTGGGGGTGTGTCTATAAATTTGGGGGCGTGTCTATAAATGTGGGGGTGTCTATAAGTGTGTGGGCGTATCTATAAGTGTGTGGGCGTGTCTTTAAATGTGGGGGTGTGTATATCTGTGTGCGTATATCTCTGTGTGCATATATCTCTGTGTGTATCTCTGTGTGTTTATATATCTGTGTGCTTATATCTGTGTGCGTTTATATCTGTGTGCGTTTATATCTGTGTGCGTATATATCTGTGTGCGTGTATATCTGTGTGCGTGTATATCTGTGTGCGTGTATATCTGTGTGCGTGTATATCTGTGTGCGTGTATATCTGTGTGCGTGTATATCTGTGTGCGTGTATATCTGTGTGCGTGTATATCTGTGTGCGTGTATATCTGTGTGCGTGTATATCTGTGTGCGTGTATATCTGTGTGCGTGTATATCTGTGTGCGTGTATATCTGTGTGCGTGTATATCTGTGTGCGTGTATATCTGTGTGTGTATCTGTGTGCGTGTGTCAATAAATGGTGGTGTGTCTATAAATGAGGGTGTGTCTATAAATGTGAGGGTGT
>NW_027315651.1:10000-17500 GCF_039878825.1 Excalfactoria chinensis
TAGCCGCCGCCGCCGAGCCCGAGTGCAGCTCGGAGCCGGGTAGACCGTGGCGACCGACTCGAGCCGCACGGGCAGCGACCCCTAGACGCCGCCGCCGAGCCCGAGTGCCGCTCGGAGCCGGGTAGACCGTGGCGACCGACTCGAGCCGCACGGGCAGCGACCCCTAGCCGCCGCCGCCGAGCCCGAGTGCAGCTCGGACCCGGGTAGACCGTGGCGACCGACTCGAGCCGCACGGGCAGCGACCCCTAGCCGCCGCCGCCGAGCCCGTGCCGCTCGGACCCGGGTAGACCGTGGCGACCGACTCGAGCCGCACGGGCAGCGACCCCTAGCCGCCGCCGCCGAGCCCGAGTGCAGCTCGGAGCCGGGTAGACCGTGGCGACCGACTCGAGCCGCACGGGCAGCGACCCCTAGACGCCGCCGCCGAGCCCGAGTGCCGCTCGGAGCCGGGTAGACCGTGGCGACCGACTCGAGCCGCACGGGCAGCGACCCCTAGCCGCCGCCGCCGAGCCCGAGTGCAGCTCGGACCCGGGTAGACCGTGGCGACCGACTCGAGCCGCACGGGCAGCGACCCCTAGCCGCCGCCGCCGAGCCCGTGCCGCTCGGACCCGGGTAGACCGTGGCGACCGACTCGAGCCGCACGGGCAGCGACCCCTAGCCGCCGCCGCCGAGCCCGTGCCGCTCGGAGCCGGGTAGACCGTGCCGACCTGGTCGAGCCGCACGGGCAGCGACCCCTAGCCGCCGCCGCCGAGCCCGAGTGCCGCTCGGAGCCGGGTAGACCGTGGCGACCGACTCGAGCCGCACGGGCAGCGACCCCTAGCCGCCGCCGCCGAGCCCGAGTGCCGCTCGGACCCGGGTAGACCGTGGCGACCGACTCGAGCCGCACGGGCAGCGACCCCTAGCCGCCGCCGCCGAGCCCGAGTGCCGCTCGGACCCGGGTAGACCGTGGCGACCGTCTTGAGCCGCAGGGGCAGCGACCCCTAGCCGCCGCCGCCGAGCCCGAGTGCCGCTCGGACCCGGGTAGACTGTGCCGGCGCACCCGAGACGCCACGGAAGCGACACCTGGCTTATGCCGCGGAACGATCGAGTGGAGTGGAGCCCGCCGAGATAGGTTGCACCGTGCCGCCGCACGCGAGCCGGCGCGGCTGAGACGCCCGTCTGCCGCCGCGGAAGCACGGAGCGGACCGGAGCCCGCCGGGGCCGGGGAAACCGTGCCGGCGCACGCGAGCCGCCACAGAAGCGACAACCGGCTTCTGCCGGGGAACGATCGAGTGGAGCGGAGCCCGCCGAGATAGGTTGGACCGTGCCGGCGCACCCGAGCCTGCGCGAATGCAACCAACTGTCCTCCGCCGCGGAATGACCGAGCCGATCGGAGCGTAGTACGCACGGTCTCGGTGCACTGCGTTCGGCTCGCACGTTCCGCGGCAGCGCCCGAGGGTCGCTGCCCATCCGTCTCGAGCCGGTCGGCAAGGTCTACCCGGTTAACAGCGGCACTCGGGCACGACGGCGCAGGCTAGGGGGCGCTGCCCGTGCGACTCGAGTAGGTGGGCAGGGTCTACCCGGTTAACAGCGGCACTCGGGCACGACGGCGCAGGCTAGGGGGCGCTGCCCGTGCGACTCGACTAGGTCGGCAAGGTCTACCCGGTTAACAGCGGCACTCGGGCACGGCGGCGCAGGCTAGGGGGCGCTGCCCGTGCGACTCGACTAGGTCGGCAAGGTCTACCCGGTTAACAGCGGCACTCGGGCTCGGCGGCGCAGGCCAGGGGGCGCTGCCCGTGCGGCTCGACCAGGTCGGCACGGTCTACCCGGGTCCGAGCGGCACTCGGGCACGACGGCGCAGGCTAGGGGGCGCTGCCCGTGCGACTCGGGTAGGTGGGCAGGGTCTACCCGGTTAACAGCGGCAATCGGGCACGGCGGCGCAGGCTAGGGGGCGCTGCCCGTGCGACTCGACTAGGTCGGCAGGGTCTACCCGGGTCCGAGCGGCACTCGGGCTCGGCGGCGCAGGCTAGGGGGCGCTGCCCGTGCGGCTCGACTAGGTCGGCACTGTCTACCCGGTTAACAGCGGCACTCGGGCACGACGGCGCAGGCTAGGGGGCGCTGCCCGTGCGACTCGACTAGGTCGGCAGGGTCTACCCGGGTCCGAGCGGCACTCGGGCACGGCGGCGCAGGCTAGGGGGCGCTGCCCGTGCGACTCGACTAGGTCGGCAGGGTCTACCCGGGTCCGAGCGGCACTCGGGCTCGGCGGCGCAGGCCAGGGGGCGCTGCCCGTGCGGCCTCCTAGACCGTGGCGACCGACTCGAGCCGCACGGGCAGCGACCCCTAGCCGCCGCCGCCGAGCCCGAGTGCCGCTCGGAGCCGGATAGACCGTGGCGACCGACTCGAGCCGCACGGGCAGCGACCCCTAGCCGCCGCCGCCGAGCCCGAGTGCCGTTTGGAGCAGGGTAGACCGTGGCGACCGACTCGAGCGGCACGGGCAGCGACCCCTAGCCGCCGCCGCCGAGCCCGAGTGCCGCTCGGACCCGGGTAGACCGTGGCGACCGACTCGAGCGGCACGGGCAGCGACCCCTAGCCGCCGCCGCCGAGCCCGAGTGCCGCTCGGACCCGGGTAGACCGTGCCGGCGCACCCGAGACGCCACGGAAGCGACACCTGGCTTATGCCGCGGAACGATCGAGTGGAGTGGAGCCCGCCGAGATAGGTTGCACCGTGCCGCCGCACGCGAGCCGGCGCGGCTGAGACGCCCGTCTGCCGCCGCGGAAGCACGGAGCGGACCGGAGCCCGCCGGGGCCGGGGAAACCGTGCCGGCGCACGCGAGCCGCCACAGAAGCGACAACCGGCTTCTGCCGGGGAACGATCGAGTGGAGCGGAGCCCGCCGAGATAGGTTGGACCGTGCCGGCGCACCCGAGCCTGCGCGAATGCAACCAACTGTCCTCCGCCGCGGAATGACCGAGCCGATCGGAGCGTAGTACGCACGGTCTCGGTGCACTGCGTTCGGCTCGCACGTTCCGCGGCAGCGCCCGAGGGTCGCTGCCCATCCGTCTCGAGCCGGTCGGCAAGGTCTACCCGGTTAACAGCGGCACTCGGGCTCGGCGGCGGCGGCTAGGGGTCGCTGTCAGTGCGGCTCGAGTCGGTCGGCAGGGTCTACCTCGTAATTAGCGGCTTTCGAGCTCAGCGTCGGCGGCTAGGCGTTGCTGCACCTGTGGCTCGAGTCGGTCGGAAGGGTCTACTCGGTTACGAGTGGCACTCGGGCTCGGCAGCGGCGGCTAGCGGTCGCTGCCAGTGCGACTCAAGTCGGTCGGCAGGGTCTGCCTGGTTACCAGTGGCTTTCGGGCAGGGCGGTGGCGGCTAGGCGTTGCTGCCCGTGCAACTCGACTAGGTCAGCAGGGGTCTACCCGGTTACGAGCGGCTTTCGGGCTCAGCGGCGGCGGCTTGGGGTCGCTGCCCGTGCGACTCGACTAGGTCGGCAGGGTCTACCCGGTAACCAGTGGCACTCGGGCTCGGCGGAGGCGGCTAAGGGTCGCTCTTCGTGTGGCTCGAGTCGGTCGGCACTGTCTACCCGGCTCAGATCAACACTCGTGCTCGGCGGCGGCAGCAAGGGTTCGCTGCCCTTGCGACTCGAGTAGGTGGGCAGGGTCTACCTGGTTACGAGCTGCTTTCGGGCACGGCGGCGGAAATTAGGGGTCGATGCATGTGCGACTCGAGTCGGTCGGAAGGTTCTACCCGGTTTCGAGGGGCACTCGGGCTCGGCGGCGCGGGCCAGGGGGCGCTGCCCGTGCGGCTCGACCAGGTCGGCAGGGTCTACCCGGGTCCGAGCGGCACTCGGGCTCGGCGGCGCAGGCCAGGGGGCGCTGCCCGTGCGGCTCGACCAGGTCGGCGAGGTCTACCCGCGTCCGAGCGGCACTCGGGCTCGGCGGCGCAGGCTAGGGGGCGCTGCCCGTGCGACTCGACTAGGTTGGCACGGTCTACCCTGGTCCGAGCGGCACTCGGGCTCGGCGGCGGAGGCTAGGGGGCGCTGCCCGTGAGGCTCGACTAGGTCGGCACGGTCTACACGGGTCCGAGCGGCACTCGGGCACGTCGGCGGAGGCCAGGGGGCGCTGCCCGTGCGGCTCGACCAGGTCGGCACGGTCTACCCGGTTAACAGCGGCACTCGGGCACGGCGGCGCAGGCCAGGGGGCGCTGCCCGTGCGGCTCGACCAGGTCGGCACGGTCTACCCGGGTCCGAGCGGCACTCGGGCACGGCGGCGCAGGCTAGGGGGCGCTGCCCGTGCGACTCGACTAGGTCGGCAGGGTCTACCCGGGTCCGAGCGGCACTCGGGCTCGGCGGCGCAGGCCAGGGGGCGCTGCCCGTGCGGCTCGACCAGGTCGGCACGGTCTACCCGGTTACGAGCGGCTTTCGGGCTCAGCGGCGGCGGCTTGGGGTCGCTGCCCGTGCGACTCGAGTCGGTCAGCAGGGTCTACCCGGTAACCAGTGGCACTCGGGCTCGGCGGCGGCGGCTAAGGGTCGCTCTTCGTGTGGCTCGAGTCGGTCGGCACTGTCTACCCGGCTCAGATCAACACTCGTGCTCGGCGGCGGCAGCAAGGGCTCGCTGCCCTTGCGACTCGAGTAGGGGGGCAGGGTCTACCTGGTTACGAGCTGCTTTCGGGCACGGCGGCGGAAATTAGGGGTCGATGCATGTGCGACTCGAGTCGGTCGGAAGGTTCTACCCGGTTTCGAGGGGCACTCGGGCTCGGCGGCGCAGGCCAGGGGGCGCTGCCCGTGCGACTCGACCAGGTTGGCACGGTCTACCCGGGTCCGAGCGGCACTCGGGCACGGCGGTGGAGCCTAGGGGGCGCTGCCCGTGCGGCTCGACTAGGTCGGAAAGGTCTACCCGGTTAACAGCGGCACTCGGGCACGGCGGCGCAGGCTACGGGGCGCTGCCCGTGCGGCTCGAGTAGGTGTGCAGGGTCTACCTGGTTACGAGCTGCTTTCGGGCAGGGCGGCGGAAATTAGGGGTCGGTGCATGTGCGACTCGAGTCGGTCGGAAGGTTCTACCCGGTTTCGAGGGGCACTCGGGCACGGCGGCGCAGGCCAGGGGGCGCTGCCCGTGCGGCTCGACCAGGTCGGCAGGGTCTACCCGGTTACCAGCGGCACTCGGGCACGACGGCGCAGGCCAGGGGGCGCTGCCCGTGCGGCTCGACCAGGTCGGCAGGGTCTACCCGGTTAACAGCGGCACTCGGGCACGGCGGCGCAGGCTAGGGGGCGCTGCCCGTGCGGCTCGACCAGGTCGGCACGGTCTACCCGGGTCCGAGCGGCACTCGGGCTCGGCGGCGCAGGCCAGGGGGCGCTGCCCGTGCGGCTCGACTAGGTCGGCAAGGTCTACCCGGTTAACAGCGGCACTCGGGCACGACGGCGCAGGCTAGGGGGCGCTGCCCGTGCGACTCGACTAGGTCGGCAGGGTCTACCCGGTTAACAGCGGCACTCGGGCACGGCGGCGCAGGCTAGGGGGCGCTGCCCGTGCGGCTCGACCTGGTCGGCAAGGTCTACCCGGTTAACAGCGGCACTCGGGCACGGCGGCGCAGGCTAGGGGGCGCTGCCCGTGCGACTCGACTAGGTCGGCTGGGTCTACCCGGGTCCGAGCGGCACTCGGGCACGGCGGCGCAGGCCAGGGGGCGCTGCCCGTGCGACTCGACTAGGTCGGCAGGGTCTACCCGGCTCCGAGCGGCACGGGCTCGGCGGCGGTGGCTAGGGGGCGCTGCCCGTGCCGCTCGATTCGGTCGCCACGGTCTACCCGGCTCCGCCCCGGACTCTAGAGGTCGCTGCCGGACAGGCTCGGATGCGGCCCGGCCCTCCGGAGGAAGCGCGCGTGCGCGAGCCGGGGCCGCGCCCACCGGGAGGGCCGTCGGTGATGGAATTCCGGCCGGTCTGCCGGAAATCCGGGACGGCGGTCGGCCCGGACGGCGCGCGGTCGCTCGCCTCGGCGGGGTAAGGATGGAAGAACAGCGGGTAGACGGCAGCGGTCGGCAGAGAGGTGGGCCGGCGGGAGGCGCGGGGTGGCCGCGGGGGCGGGGGCGCGGGCGCGGGCGGGGGCACGGGCGCCGCCGTTGCCGAGTCGCGCTCGTTCGACTCTTCCGGTCCCCGGGCTCGTGCCGAGGGTGCCGGGGGGTGGGGGGGGTTGGAAGGATAAATGGGAAAATGTAAAAAGTCCCGCGGCTCTCTCGGCCGGCGTGGGGGGGTGCGGGGTGGGGGGGCATTGGTTGGAGACCGGGTAAAAGAAGGAAAGGAAGATGGCGGGTGGGGGGGGGGGAGAGAGAGCGAGAGAGAGCGAGAGAGAGAGCACGCGCCAGTGGAGACCGTGGTGGAAAAAAAAAAAAAGAAAAAAAAAAGCGAAAAATCGATCTGATTTCACCGGCAGCCGGGCCGCGGCGCGGCGGGGGTCTCCCGCCCGAAGCGCCGAGGGGGGGTGGGCCTCCCACTTATCCTGCACCTCTCCCGTCTCTTCGCAGCGCCGGACTAGAGTCGAGGTCACCGGGGTCTTCTATTCCCCGCCGATTCCGCCGAGCCCGTTCCCTCGGCTGCGATTTCGCTGGACGGTAGGTCGGGACAGAGGGGACTTTGTTCCTCTTCTGCCGGAGCTCTGGCCGCGGCGGAGGCGGTTCCCGCCTCGGACCCCGCGGCCACGGAGGCGGAGGCGTTTCCGGGTGGGGGAGGACGCGAAGGGGGGGGGGGGGGGGAACGGGGGCTCGCTCGGCAGAAGCGGCCCGTGCGAAAGGACGCTCTCCGCGGATTTTTCTTGACTCGTCCCCTTTCTTTCCCACGCGACGCGCACCGGCCTACGGGCGCCCGAGGGCGGCAGCAGGCGCAGTCGCCCCCAGGAGGTACGCGAGAAGGCCTAGCGCGGGGTACCGGCGACGAGACCTTCTCCGACGAATCCTCGCGCGCTCCGACGGGACGACTCGGAGGCTTTCGCCGCCGTTTACCCGCGGCGACGGCATCCCTCAGCCCTTCTCCGTCTGTACGGGGAACGGGTCGCCGCGGCGCCGGACCTCTGACGGATCGGCCGAGGCGAGCGTCGGGTCAGCTGCGGGAGCACAGGTGAGAGTCGTTTCGCCGCGTGTCACGGGTCACCTAGATTTACCCGTGCCCGCGACGGGGGCCGCCGCCGCCGCCGCCCCGTCGGGCCCCCGGCCCGGAAAGGGAGGGGAAAAAGGGGGGCGGAAAGAACAGCGGCAGCAATCTAAGGGGGAAAACTTCTTTTACTAGATACGGTGTCGGAGCACGAGGTAACGTCGTAGAATACGATCTCGTCGAGGCTCGTCCATCGAACGAAACAGAGAGAGAGAGTCCCCGAAAACCCAGAGGCCTGCTGTGAACTCCAGGCGACGGACGCGGCCGGAGCGCTCCTCGCGCCCCGAGAGTCAGAGAGAGAGGGGGAGAGAGAGAGAGAGAAGTCCAGCCTGGGAGCGAGATAATCCTCCTCCCGCGAGCTATCTCTGGCCGCGACGTCCCCTGGGATACGTAGACGCG
>NW_027315651.1:30000-40000 GCF_039878825.1 Excalfactoria chinensis
GGGGCTGACCCGCCCTCCGGGACCGGCGCACGGACGAGCGGACGGGGCGAGAGGAGAGCCCCGCCGCCAGAGACGCGGACGCGCTAGAGGAGAAGGCGACCTCGAGGCGGGCGCCGCCCCGAGACCGGAGACCCTTGCCCGAGGCGGCACGCTCCGCAGCGGGCGGGGACGCGCGGCGGGGAAACCCACGCGCGGGGCCGCGGCGGCCCCGAGGACGGCGGAGGCGAGACAGACCGGCGGACGCCCCCGGCTCTTCCTTCTCGCTCGCTCGCTCCTCGCCTCGCTTCCCGAAGCGGTTTCCCCGACTTTGCCACCCCGCCGGCTTGCTGCTCGCGGCCGGCACTCGCCGGGTCCCGGACCGAGGCCGGCGCCGGCGCCTCGCACGCGACCGACTGGCTACGCCTGCGGCTCGCGGGGCCCCTCGGCCGTCACACAGCCGGATTCGGTCGGGCGAGCTCTCCGCAGCTCTCGGCGCGAGCCGGAGAGCGCCTCGCCTCGCCTGCGACGGGAAGCGAACCGGGGAGGAGGCCGCCCGCGCCTGAACACCGGGCGCCGCCGCGGCTTCCCCGGGACGGGGAACGCGCGAGCGCCGGCCCGCCGGGGGCCCTCACCGACGCCACCCGAGTGGCCTCATCGATCGACGGAAGGGGGGAGCGGGGAGGGGCGGGGGTAGGGGAAGGAGAAGGGAACGGAGGGGGAAGGCGCGAGCCCTTCCCCCGGGCGCGGCGGAAAGACCGCGCGCGCACGTGCGGGTGGGTGTGCGTGGGCAACGTCCGCCGAGAGGTGCTCGCCCTTGCCTGAACACCGGCCCGCCCCACGCCGCCCCGAACGAGCCGGGGAGCGGGATTGAGCCGGCCCGCCGGGAAGCCTCTCCGACGCGCCCGAGGAGCGCCACAGGGCATCGATCGATTGAACGGGGCTCCCGCGTGCGAGTGAGAGTGCGGTGCGCGTAAGGACGACGCGGCGCCGCCGCCGCCACCAACGGCCACCTCCGGTTCCCCCGACTCCTTCGCTCCTGGCGGGACCCCACCGGGGACTCCCCCGGCCCTCCTGCGTACGACTGCCGGCAGACCGGCCCGTGCCCTTTTCTCTCTCGCCTTCTTTTCTCGGGGATCTTCCCTCCCCTGCGCGGGGAACCGACCGCTCCCCATCCTTTTCTCTCTCTCGCTCTCGCCTTTCGTCCCGAAATTTGACTTTTTTGCCAACCTCAGTCCGGTGCCGAGCTGCGACACGGGCAGCGAAGACCCCGACGAGGCCACCGGACCCATCGACCCGAGAGGCGTACGAAAAAGTCGCCGCCGACAACCTCGACACTCGGCCGGTCAACCGCGCTCGCCTGCGCCCGCTCGTTGCCGCCTACCGGAGACGAGTACGCACCCGCTCCTGCCGACGAAAACCTAAGGCACCCGAAAAAAGTGCTGCAAAAACAACCGCCAGAAACTACCGGCGGGGGCGCCGACAGAAACAGAACTTTACCTCGACGTAACTGGAGGTAAAGAATTACAGCGACCCCTTTGGAAGCTCCAGAGCAATAGCGCAGCCCAACAGGACGAGCGGCGAAGGCCCGCCAAAAGCGGGTAGACCTAGCGATTACAATAGAGCCGCAGGGGCAGCGACCCCTAGCCGCCGCCGCCGAGCCCGAGTGCCGCTCGGACCCGGGTAGACCGTGGCGACCGACTCGAGCCGCACGGGCAGCGACCCCTAGCCGCCGCCGCCGAGCCCGAGTGCCGCTCGGACCCGGGTAGACCGTGGCGACCGACTCGAGCCGCACGGGCAGCGACCCCTAGCCGCCGCCGCCGAGCCCGAGTGCCGCTCGGACCCGGGTAGACCCTGCCGACCGACTCGAGCCGCAGGGGCAGCGACCCCTAGCCGCCGCCGCCGCCGAGCCCGTGCCGCTCGGAGCCGGGTAGACCGTGGCGACCGACTCGAGCCGCACGGGCAGCGACCCCTAGCCGCCGCCGCCGAGCCCGTGCCGCTCGGAGCCGGGTAGACCGTGGCGACCGACTCGAGCCGCACGGGCAGCGACCCCTAGCCGCCGCCGCCGAGCCCGAGTGCCGCTCGGAGCCGGGTAGACCGTGGCGACCGACTCGAGCGGCACGGGCAGCGACCCCTAGCCGCCGCCGCCGAGCCCGAGTGCCGCTCGGACCCGGGTAGACCGTGGCGACCGACTCGAGCCGCACGGGCAGCGACCCCTAGCCGCCGCCGCCGAGCCCGAGTGCCGCTCGGACCCGGGTAGACCGTGCCGACCTGGTCGAGCCGCACGGGCAGCGCCCCCTGGCCTGCGCCGCCGAGCCCGAGTGCCGCTCGGACCCGGGAAGACCGTGCCGACCTGGTCGAGCCGCACGGGCAGCGACCCCTAGCCGCCGCCGCCGAGCCCGAGTGCCGCTCGGAGCCGGGTAGACCGTGCCGGCGCACCCGAGACGCCACGGAAGCGACACCTGGCTTATGCCGCGGAACGATCGAGTGGAGTGGAGCCCGCCGAGATAGGTTGCACCGTGCCGCCGCACGCGAGCCGGCGCGGCTGAGACGCCCGTCTGCCGCCGCGGAAGCACGGAGCGGACCGGAGCCCGCCGGGGCCGGGGAAACCGTGCCGGCGCACGCGAGCCGCCACAGAAGCGACAACCGGCTTCTGCCGGGGAACGATCGAGTGGAGCGGAGCCCGCCGAGATAGGTTGGACCGTGCCGGCGCACCCGAGCCTGCGCGAATGCAACCAACTGTCCTCCGCCGCGGAATGACCGAGCCGATCGGAGCGTAGTACGCACGGTCTCGGTGCACTGCGTTCGGCTCGCACGTTCCGCGGCAGCGCCCGAGGGTCGCTGCCCATCCGTCTCGAGCCGGTCGGCAAGGTCTACCCGGTTAACAGCGGCACTCGGGCTCGGCGGCGGCGGCTAGGGGTCGCTGTCAGTGCGGCTCGAGTCGGTCGGCAGGGTCTTCCCGGTTACGAGCGGCACTCGGGCTTGGCAGCGGCGGCAATAGGTCACTGCACGTGCGGCTCGAGTCGGTCGGCAGGGTCTACCTCGTAATTAGCGGCTTTCCAGCTCAGCGTCGGCGGCTAGGCGTTGCTGCACCTGTGGCTCGAGTCGGTCGGAAGGGTCTACTCGGTTACGAGTGGCACTCGGGCTCGGCAGCGGCGGCTAGGGGTCGCTGCCAGTGCGACTCAAGTCGGTCGGCAGGGTCTGCCTGGTTACCAGTGGCACTCGGGCAGGGCGGTGGCGGCTAGGCGTTGCTGCCCGTGCAACTCGACTAGGTCCGCAGGGGTCTACCCGGTTACGAGCGGCTTTCGGGCTCAGCGGCGGCGGCTTGGGGTCGCTGCCCGTGCGACTCGAGTCGGTCAGCAGGGTCTACCCGGTAACCAGTGGCACTCGGGCTCGGCGGCGGCGGCTAAGGGTCGCTCTTCGTGTGGCTCGAGTCGGTCGGCACTGTCTACCCGGCTCAGATCAACACTCGTGCTCGGCGGCGGCAGCAAGGGTTCGCTGCCCTTGCGACTCGAGTAGGTGGGCAGGGTCTACCTGGTTACGAGCTGCTTTCGGGCACGGCGGCGGAAATTAGGGGTCGATGCATGTGCGACTCGAGTCGGTCGGAAGGTTCTACCCGGTTTCGAGGGGCACTCGGGCTCGGCGGCGCGGGCCAGGGGGCGCTGCCCGTGCGGCTCGACCAGGTCGGCACGGTCTACCCGGGTCCGAGCGGCACTCGGGCTCGGCGGCGCAGGCCAGGGGGCGCTGCCCGCGCGGCTCGACTAGGTCGGCAGGGTCTACCCGGGTCCGAGCGGCACTCGGGCTCGGCGGCGCAGGCTAGGGGGCGATGCCCGTGCGGCTCGACTAGGTCGGCAGGGTCTACCCGGGTCCGAGCGGCACTCGGGCTCGGCGGCGGAGGCCAGGGGGCGCTGCCCGTGCGACTCGACTAGGTCGGCAAGGTCTATCCGGTTAACAGCGGCACTCGGGCACGGCGGCGCAGGCTAGGGGGCGCAGCCCGTGCGACTCGACTAGGTCGGCAGGGTCTACCCGGGTCCGAGCGGCACTCGGGCTCGGCGGCGCAGGCCAGGGGGCGCTGCCCGTGCGGCTCGACTACGTCGGCAAGGTCTACCCGGTTTCGAGGGGCACTCGGGCACGACGGCGCAGGCTAGGGGGCGCTGCCCGTGCGACTCGACTAGGTCGGCAGGGTCTACCCGGTTAACAGCGGCACTCGGGCACGGCGGCGCAGGCTAGGGGGCGCTGCCCGTGCGGCTCGACCAGGTCGGCACGGTCTACCCGGGTCCGAGCGGCACTCGGGCACGGCGGCGCAGGCCAGGGGGCGCTGCCCGTGCGGCTCGACTACGTCGGCAAGGTCTACCCGGTTAACAGCGGCACTCGGGCACGACGGCGCAGGCTAGGGGGCGCTGCCCGTGCGGCTCGACTAGGTCGGCAAGGTCTACCCGGTTAACAGCGGCACTCGGGCACGACGGCGCAGGCTAGGGGGCGCTGCCCGTGCGACTCGACTAGGTCGGCAAGGTCTACCCGGTTAACAGCGGCACTCGGGCACGGCGGCGCAGACCAGGGGGCGCTCTTCGTGTGGCTCGAGTCGGTCGGCACTGTCTACCCGGCTCAGATCAACACTCGTGCTCGGCGGCGGCAGCAAGGGTTCGCTGCCCTTGCGACTCGAGTAGGTGGGCAGGGTCTACCTGGTTACGAGCTGCTTTCGGGCACGGCGGCGGAAATTAGGGGTCGATGCATGTGCGACTCGAGTCGGTCGTTAGGTTCTACCCGGTTTCGAGGGGCACTCGGGCTCGGCGGCGCAGGCCAGGGGGCGCTGCCCGTGCGACTCGACTAGGTTGGCACGGTCTACCCGGTTAACAGCGGCACTCGGGCACGGCGGCGGAGGCTAGGGGGCGCTGCCCGAGCGGCTCGACTAGGTCGGCAAGGTCTACCCGGTTAACAGCGGCACTCGGGCTCGGCGGCGCAGGCTAGGGGGCGCTGCCCGTGCGGCTCGACTAGGTCGGCAAGGTCTACCCGGTTAACAGCGGCACTCGGGCACGGCGGAGCAGGCTAGGGGGCGCTGCCGGTGCGGCTCGAGTAGGTGGGCAGGGTCTACCTGGTTACGAGCTGCTTTCGGGCAGGGCGGCGGAAATTAGGGGTCGGTGCATGTGCGACTCGAGTCGGTCGGAAGGTTCTACCCGGTTTCGAGGGGCACTCGGGCTCGGCGGCGCGGGCCAGGGGGCGCTGCCCGTGCGGCTCGACCAGGTCGGCACGGTCTACCCGGGTCCGAGCGGCACTCGGGCTCGGCGGCGCAGGCTAGGGGGCGCTGCCCGTGCGACTCGACTAGGTCGGCAGGGTCTACCCGGGTCCGAGCGGCACTCGGGCACGGCGGCGCAGGCTAGGGGGCGCTGCCCGTGCGACTCGACTAGGTCGGCAGGGTCTACCCGGTTAACAGCGGCACTCGGGCACGGCGGCGCAGACCAGGGGGCGCTGCCCGTGCGGCTCGACTAGGTCGGCAAGGTCTACCCGGTTAACAGCGGCACTCGGGCACGACGGCGCAGGCTAGGGGGCGCTGCCCGTGCGACTCGACTAGGTCGGCAGGGTCTACCCGGTTAACAGCGGCACTCGGGCACTGCGGCGCAGGCTAGGGGGCGCTGCCCGTGCGACTCGACTAGGTCGGCAGGGTCTACCCGGGTCCGAGCGGCACTCGGGCACGGCGGCGCAGGCCAGGGGGCGCTGCCCGTGCGGCTCGACTAGGTCGGCAAGGTCTACCCGGTTAACAGCGGCACTCGGGCACGGCGGCGCAGGCTAGGGGGCGCTGCCCGTGCGACTCGACTAGGTCGGCAGGGTCTACCCGGGTCCGAGCGGCACTCGGGCTCGGCGGCGGCGGCGGCTAGGGGTCGCTGCCCGTGCGACTCGACTGGGTCGGCACTGTCTACCCGGCTCCGAGCGGCACGGGATCGGCGGCGGTGGCTAGGGGGCGCTGCCCGTGCCGCTCGATTCGGTCGCCACGGTCTACCCGGCTCCGCCCCGGACTCTAGAGGTCGCTGCCGGACAGGCTCGGATGCGGCCCGGCCCTCCGGAGGAAGCGCGCGTGCGCGAGCCGGGGCCGCGCCCACCGGGAGGGCCGTTGGTGATGGAATTCCGGCCGGTCTGCCGGAAATCCGGGACGGCGGTCGGCCCGGACGGCGCGCGGTCGCTCGCCTCGGCGGGGTAAGGATGGAAGAACAGCGGGTAGACGGCAGCGGTCGGCAGAGAGGTGGGCCGGCGGGAGGCGCGGGGTGGCCGCGGGGGCGGGGGCGGGGGCGCGGGCGCGGGCGGGGGCGCGGGCGGGGGCGCGGGCGCGGGCGCCGCCGTTGCCGAGTCGCGCTCGTTCGACTCTTCCGGTCCCCGGGCTCGTGCCGAGGGTGCCGGGGGGTGGGGGGGGTTGGAAGGATAAATGGGAAAATGTAAAAAGTCCCGCGGCTCTCTCGGCCGGCGTGGGGGGGTGCGGGGTGGGGGGGCGCTGGTTGGAGACCGGGTAAAAGAAGGATGGCGGGTGGGGGGGGGGAGAGAGAGCGAGAGAGAGCGAGAGAGAGCGAGAGAGAGAGCACGCGCCAGTGGAGACCGTGGTGGAAAAAAAAAAAAAGAAAAAAAAGCGAAAAATCGATCTGATTTCACCGGCAGCCGGGCCGCGGCGCGGCGGGGGTCTCCCGCCCGAAGCGCCGAGGGGGGGTGGGCCTCCCACTTATCCTGCACCTCTCCCGTCTCTTGGCAGCGCCGGACTAGAGTCGAGGTCACCGGGGTCTTCTATTCCCCGCCGATTCCGCCGAGCCCGTTCCCTCGGCTGCGATTTCGCTGGACGGTAGGTCGGGACAGAGGGGACTTTGTTCCTCTTCTGCCGGAGCTCTGGCCGCGGCGGAGGCGGTTCCCGCCTCGGACCCCGCGGCCACGGAGGCGGAGGCGTTTCCGGGTGGGGGAGGACGCGAAGGGGGGGGGGGGGGGGGGGAACGGGGGCTCGCTCGGCAGAAGCGGCCCGTGCGAAAGGACGCTCTCCGCGGATTTTTCTTGACTCGTCCCCTTTCTTTCCCACGCGACGCGCACCGGCCTACGGGCGCCCGAGGGCGGCAGCAGGCGCGGTCGCCCCCAGGAGGTACGCGAGAAGGCCTAGCGCGGGGTACCGGCGACGAGACCTTCTCCGACGAATCCTCGCGCGCTCCGACGGGACGACTCGGAGGCTTTCGCCGCCGTTTACCCGCGGCGACGGCATCCCTCAGCCCTTCTCCGTCTGTACGGGGAACGGGTCGCCGCGGCGCCGGACCTCTGACGGATCGGCCGAGGCGAGCGTCGGGTCAGCTGCGGGAGCACAGGTGAGAGTCGTTTCGCCGCGTGTCACGGGTCACCTAGATTTACCCGTGCCCGCGACGGGGGCCGCCGCCGCCGCCGCCCCGTCGGGCCCCCGGCCCGGAAAGGGAGGGGAAAAAGGGGGGCGGAAAGAACAGCGGCAGCAATCTAAGGGGGAAAACTTCTTTTACTAGATACGGTGTCGGAGCACGAGGTAACGTCGTAGAATACGATCTCGTCGAGGCTCGTCCATCGAACGAAACAGAGAGAGAGAGTCCCCGAAAACCCAGAGGCCTGCTGTGAACTCCAGGCGACGGACGCGGCCGGAGCGCTCCTCGCGCCCCGAGAGTCAGAGAGAGAGGGGGAGAGAGAGAGAGAAGTCCAGCCTGGGAGCGAGATAATCCTCCTCCCGCGAGCTATCTCTGGCCGCGACGTCCCCTGGGATACGTAGACGCGTAGCGCGCTGCGCGCGACGTCGCGACGTAGAATATCGAGAGCGACGCCGCGAAACCGCGACGCCGCGCTCCCGGAAAAGGGTGGAGCTCGACTCCGCTTCCTCCGGACCTCCTCGAAGGGCCGAGCGCCGCCGAGGCGGCGCGGCATCTCTCGGAGACGGCTCCCCGGCGGAGACGGCCTCGGCGTTCCTTCCCGGCGAAGGCGTCCGCATCGGTGAGTTTTTCCTCCTCAATAAACGTTTGGATATCCGTTGCCGTCCTCGTGTCCTTCCGCCTTCCGCCGTCACACCGGATTCCCCTCCGGCTTCCCCCTTCGGAGCCGGTCGAAAGCCCTTCGACCGGTCCGGAGAGCCGCCGGCCGGTTAACCGGCGCCCGTGCGGGGGCCCCGCTCGCTCGGGCGGAGTCCATCGCGAGCCGGTTCAGAGCCGGTTTCCTTCCCAAAGGCCGGCCCGAGATCGGCCCCGAGGTCCTGAGGACGCGGGCGAGCTGCTGCCGCCTCCGCTCGCTCGCTCGCTCACTCACTGAAACCACCCTCTGCTTCCTGCCAAGGAAGGGCATTCCAAGCACGGCGGCTAGACCTGAGCCTAGCGATCGTCAAGGCCCCGCCGCACCCGCCTCAGACCGGAGGCCCCCCCCCCCCCCCCCCCCCCCCTTCCGCAACGGGAAGCTCTCGCCGGCTTAGCCGAGTCCAGCCGCCCCGCCGGCAGCCTCTAGCTTCCGCCGCTTTGCAACTGCGGTCGCTGGGAGCCGGGCGGACCAGACAAACAAACAAGCAGGCGAGCGACCAACCGACCAAACAAAAAACCCCCGCGAAAAAAAACAAAACAAAACAAAAGCCACGCGGGCCGGGCGGGCGAGACGCGTCCGGGAGAGGGTGATGGGGTTAAGGGCGAGGCCTGGGGGGTCAGGGCTAGGCGGGCCGCTTTCGGGTACGGGTCGGGTTCTGGCTCGCGCGGCGGTGGTGGTGGTGGGAGGGGATGGGGGAGGGCGGGGGGGGGGAACTGGGGAGAAGGGCGGAGGACGGACGCGGAGCGGGAAGCTCGGGCCGGTACCGGCAGCCAGGTCCTACCCGCAACCCCGTCACGGACCCCCTCGCCTCGCCAGAGACCCCTTTCTTCGCGACAGAGGGCGCGCCGAGCCGGGCCGGGCCTACTCACGCGTTGGCGCGCGCGGACGAGCGACGACGAAAAAAAAAAAAAGAGAAAAGGAAAGAAGCCGCAAGTCAGTCAAAGAAAAGAGAAGAAGATTTTAAAATGCACAGAAAGATCGTAGCGTTTCGTGGTAACGGAATAATCATATAACGATAATAAAAACAATAAAGACGTAAAAGATGGGGGGGGGGGCGGGAAGAAGCGATAAATCAAAACTAAACGCGTAAATAAATAAATAAATAAATAAATGGGGGAAAAAGAGGGGGGGGTAAGGAAAAAAAAGGGGAAAAAAGAGAAAAGGAAAAAAAAAAACAATAAGGGAAAAAATACAAGGAAAAAAAAGGGGAAAAAAGAGAAAAGGAAAAAAAAAACAAAAGGGAAAATATACAAGGAAAAAAAAGGAAAAATGAAGGAAAAAAAAAGAAAAAAGGGGGGGGTGAGCTAAAAAAAGGGAAAAAAAAAAAGAAAAAAAAAAGAAAAAGGGGGGGGTGAGCTAAAAAAAGGGGAAAAAAAGAAAAAAAAAAAAAGAAAAAAGGGGGGGGGTGAGCTAAAAAAAGGGAAAAAAAAGAAAAGAAAAAGAAAAAGGGGGGGGGTGAGCTAAAAAAAGGGAAAAAAAAAAAGAAAAGGGGGGGTGAGCTAAAAAAAGGGAAAAAAAATAAAAAAAAAAAAAAGAAAAAGGGGGGGGTGAGCTAAAAAAAGGGAAAAAAAAAGAAAAAAAAAGAAAAAAAGGGGAAAAAAAGGACTGAAAAAGGAAATAAACTAAGAAATAAGGGGAAAAAAGGGAAAAATAAGAAAATAAGGAGGAAAAAATTTAAAAAAAAAAAAAGGAAAAAGGCAAAAAAAAAGGGAAAAAATTTTTTTAAAAAAAGGAAAAGGGAAAAGAAAAAAAAAATGGCGGGGAAAAAAAACCGAAAACGGAAAAAAAAAAAAAAAAAAAAAAGGAAAAAAAATATATAAAAAATTAAGAAAATCGTAGATGATAAAGATGACGCTAAAAGCAAGAAAGCTACGAAAGCTATCTATCCTTTTAATAAATGACATAAATAAATAGATAAATAAAAAGGACATAAACAAAGAAGGAAGTAGCGCAAAAGACTTTAAAAACAAACAAAAAAAAA
>NW_027315651.1:52500-59730 GCF_039878825.1 Excalfactoria chinensis
TTGGAAGCTCCAGAGCAATAGCGCAGCCCAACAGGACGAGCGGCGAAGGCCCGCCAAAAGCGGGTAGACCTAGCGATTACAATAGAGCCGCAGGGGCAGCGACCCCTAGCCGCCGCCGCCGAGCCCGAGTGCCGCTCGGACCCGGGTAGACCGTGGCGACCGACTCGATCCTCACGGGCAGCGACCCCTAGCCGCCGCCGCCGAGCCCGAGTGCAGCTCGGAGCCGGGTAGACCGTGGCGACCGACTCGAGCCGCACGGGCAGCGACCCCTAGACGCCGCCGCCGAGCCCGAGTGCCGCTCGGAGCCGGGTAGACCGTGGCGACCGACTCGAGCCGCACGGGCAGCGACCCCTAGCCGCCGCCGCCGAGCCCGAGTGCAGCTCGGACCCGGGTAGACCGTGGCGACCGACTCGAGCCGCACGGGCAGCGACCCCTAGCCGCCGCCGCCGAGCCCGTGCCGCTCGGACCCGGGTAGACCGTGGCGACCGACTCGAGCCGCACGGGCAGCGACCCCTAGCCGCCGCCGCCGAGCCCGAGTGCAGCTCGGAGCCGGGTAGACCGTGGCGACCGACTCGAGCCGCACGGGCAGCGACCCCTAGACGCCGCCGCCGAGCCCGAGTGCCGCTCGGAGCCGGGTAGACCGTGGCGACCGACTCGAGCCGCACGGGCAGCGACCCCTAGCCGCCGCCGCCGAGCCCGAGTGCAGCTCGGACCCGGGTAGACCGTGGCGACCGACTCGAGCCGCACGGGCAGCGACCCCTAGCCGCCGCCGCCGAGCCCGTGCCGCTCGGACCCGGGTAGACCGTGGCGACCGACTCGAGCCGCACGGGCAGCGACCCCTAGCCGCCGCCGCCGAGCCCGTGCCGCTCGGAGCCGGGTAGACCGTGCCGACCTGGTCGAGCCGCACGGGCAGCGACCCCTAGCCGCCGCCGCCGAGCCCGAGTGCCGCTCGGAGCCGGGTAGACCGTGGCGACCGACTCGAGCCGCACGGGCAGCGACCCCTAGCCGCCGCCGCCGAGCCCGAGTGCCGCTCGGACCCGGGTAGACCGTGGCGACCGACTCGAGCCGCACGGGCAGCGACCCCTAGCCGCCGCCGCCGAGCCCGAGTGCCGCTCGGACCCGGGTAGACCGTGGCGACCGTCTTGAGCCGCAGGGGCAGCGACCCCTAGCCGCCGCCGCCGAGCCCGAGTGCCGCTCGGACCCGGGTAGACTGTGCCGGCGCACCCGAGACGCCACGGAAGCGACACCTGGCTTATGCCGCGGAACGATCGAGTGGAGTGGAGCCCGCCGAGATAGGTTGCACCGTGCCGCCGCACGCGAGCCGGCGCGGCTGAGACGCCCGTCTGCCGCCGCGGAAGCACGGAGCGGACCGGAGCCCGCCGGGGCCGGGGAAACCGTGCCGGCGCACGCGAGCCGCCACAGAAGCGACAACCGGCTTCTGCCGGGGAACGATCGAGTGGAGCGGAGCCCGCCGAGATAGGTTGGACCGTGCCGGCGCACCCGAGCCTGCGCGAATGCAACCAACTGTCCTCCGCCGCGGAATGACCGAGCCGATCGGAGCGTAGTACGCACGGTCTCGGTGCACTGCGTTCGGCTCGCACGTTCCGCGGCAGCGCCCGAGGGTCGCTGCCCATCCGTCTCGAGCCGGTCGGCAAGGTCTACCCGGTTAACAGCGGCACTCGGGCACGACGGCGCAGGCTAGGGGGCGCTGCCCGTGCGACTCGAGTAGGTGGGCAGGGTCTACCCGGTTAACAGCGGCACTCGGGCACGACGGCGCAGGCTAGGGGGCGCTGCCCGTGCGACTCGACTAGGTCGGCAAGGTCTACCCGGTTAACAGCGGCACTCGGGCACGGCGGCGCAGGCTAGGGGGCGCTGCCCGTGCGACTCGACTAGGTCGGCAAGGTCTACCCGGTTAACAGCGGCACTCGGGCTCGGCGGCGCAGGCCAGGGGGCGCTGCCCGTGCGGCTCGACCAGGTCGGCACGGTCTACCCGGGTCCGAGCGGCACTCGGGCACGACGGCGCAGGCTAGGGGGCGCTGCCCGTGCGACTCGGGTAGGTGGGCAGGGTCTACCCGGTTAACAGCGGCAATCGGGCACGGCGGCGCAGGCTAGGGGGCGCTGCCCGTGCGACTCGACTAGGTCGGCAGGGTCTACCCGGGTCCGAGCGGCACTCGGGCTCGGCGGCGCAGGCTAGGGGGCGCTGCCCGTGCGGCTCGACTAGGTCGGCACTGTCTACCCGGTTAACAGCGGCACTCGGGCACGACGGCGCAGGCTAGGGGGCGCTGCCCGTGCGACTCGACTAGGTCGGCAGGGTCTACCCGGGTCCGAGCGGCACTCGGGCACGGCGGCGCAGGCTAGGGGGCGCTGCCCGTGCGACTCGACTAGGTCGGCAGGGTCTACCCGGGTCCGAGCGGCACTCGGGCTCGGCGGCGCAGGCCAGGGGGCGCTGCCCGTGCGGCCTCCTAGACCGTGGCGACCGACTCGAGCCGCACGGGCAGCGACCCCTAGCCGCCGCCGCCGAGCCCGAGTGCCGCTCGGAGCCGGATAGACCGTGGCGACCGACTCGAGCCGCACGGGCAGCGACCCCTAGCCGCCGCCGCCGAGCCCGAGTGCCGTTTGGAGCAGGGTAGACCGTGGCGACCGACTCGAGCGGCACGGGCAGCGACCCCTAGCCGCCGCCGCCGAGCCCGAGTGCCGCTCGGACCCGGGTAGACCGTGGCGACCGACTCGAGCGGCACGGGCAGCGACCCCTAGCCGCCGCCGCCGAGCCCGAGTGCCGCTCGGACCCGGGTAGACCGTGCCGGCGCACCCGAGACGCCACGGAAGCGACACCTGGCTTATGCCGCGGAACGATCGAGTGGAGTGGAGCCCGCCGAGATAGGTTGCACCGTGCCGCCGCACGCGAGCCGGCGCGGCTGAGACGCCCGTCTGCCGCCGCGGAAGCACGGAGCGGACCGGAGCCCGCCGGGGCCGGGGAAACCGTGCCGGCGCACGCGAGCCGCCACAGAAGCGACAACCGGCTTCTGCCGGGGAACGATCGAGTGGAGCGGAGCCCGCCGAGATAGGTTGGACCGTGCCGGCGCACCCGAGCCTGCGCGAATGCAACCAACTGTCCTCCGCCGCGGAATGACCGAGCCGATCGGAGCGTAGTACGCACGGTCTCGGTGCACTGCGTTCGGCTCGCACGTTCCGCGGCAGCGCCCGAGGGTCGCTGCCCATCCGTCTCGAGCCGGTCGGCAAGGTCTACCCGGTTAACAGCGGCACTCGGGCTCGGCGGCGGCGGCTAGGGGTCGCTGTCAGTGCGGCTCGAGTCGGTCGGCAGGGTCTACCTCGTAATTAGCGGCTTTCGAGCTCAGCGTCGGCGGCTAGGCGTTGCTGCACCTGTGGCTCGAGTCGGTCGGAAGGGTCTACTCGGTTACGAGTGGCACTCGGGCTCGGCAGCGGCGGCTAGCGGTCGCTGCCAGTGCGACTCAAGTCGGTCGGCAGGGTCTGCCTGGTTACCAGTGGCTTTCGGGCAGGGCGGTGGCGGCTAGGCGTTGCTGCCCGTGCAACTCGACTAGGTCAGCAGGGGTCTACCCGGTTACGAGCGGCTTTCGGGCTCAGCGGCGGCGGCTTGGGGTCGCTGCCCGTGCGACTCGACTAGGTCGGCAGGGTCTACCCGGTAACCAGTGGCACTCGGGCTCGGCGGAGGCGGCTAAGGGTCGCTCTTCGTGTGGCTCGAGTCGGTCGGCACTGTCTACCCGGCTCAGATCAACACTCGTGCTCGGCGGCGGCAGCAAGGGTTCGCTGCCCTTGCGACTCGAGTAGGTGGGCAGGGTCTACCTGGTTACGAGCTGCTTTCGGGCACGGCGGCGGAAATTAGGGGTCGATGCATGTGCGACTCGAGTCGGTCGGAAGGTTCTACCCGGTTTCGAGGGGCACTCGGGCTCGGCGGCGCGGGCCAGGGGGCGCTGCCCGTGCGGCTCGACCAGGTCGGCAGGGTCTACCCGGGTCCGAGCGGCACTCGGGCTCGGCGGCGCAGGCCAGGGGGCGCTGCCCGTGCGGCTCGACCAGGTCGGCGAGGTCTACCCGCGTCCGAGCGGCACTCGGGCTCGGCGGCGCAGGCTAGGGGGCGCTGCCCGTGCGACTCGACTAGGTTGGCACGGTCTACCCTGGTCCGAGCGGCACTCGGGCTCGGCGGCGGAGGCTAGGGGGCGCTGCCCGTGAGGCTCGACTAGGTCGGCACGGTCTACACGGGTCCGAGCGGCACTCGGGCACGTCGGCGGAGGCCAGGGGGCGCTGCCCGTGCGGCTCGACCAGGTCGGCACGGTCTACCCGGTTAACAGCGGCACTCGGGCACGGCGGCGCAGGCCAGGGGGCGCTGCCCGTGCGGCTCGACCAGGTCGGCACGGTCTACCCGGGTCCGAGCGGCACTCGGGCACGGCGGCGCAGGCTAGGGGGCGCTGCCCGTGCGACTCGACTAGGTCGGCAGGGTCTACCCGGGTCCGAGCGGCACTCGGGCTCGGCGGCGCAGGCCAGGGGGCGCTGCCCGTGCGGCTCGACCAGGTCGGCACGGTCTACCCGGTTACGAGCGGCTTTCGGGCTCAGCGGCGGCGGCTTGGGGTCGCTGCCCGTGCGACTCGAGTCGGTCAGCAGGGTCTACCCGGTAACCAGTGGCACTCGGGCTCGGCGGCGGCGGCTAAGGGTCGCTCTTCGTGTGGCTCGAGTCGGTCGGCACTGTCTACCCGGCTCAGATCAACACTCGTGCTCGGCGGCGGCAGCAAGGGCTCGCTGCCCTTGCGACTCGAGTAGGGGGGCAGGGTCTACCTGGTTACGAGCTGCTTTCGGGCACGGCGGCGGAAATTAGGGGTCGATGCATGTGCGACTCGAGTCGGTCGGAAGGTTCTACCCGGTTTCGAGGGGCACTCGGGCTCGGCGGCGCAGGCCAGGGGGCGCTGCCCGTGCGACTCGACCAGGTTGGCACGGTCTACCCGGGTCCGAGCGGCACTCGGGCACGGCGGTGGAGCCTAGGGGGCGCTGCCCGTGCGGCTCGACTAGGTCGGAAAGGTCTACCCGGTTAACAGCGGCACTCGGGCACGGCGGCGCAGGCTACGGGGCGCTGCCCGTGCGGCTCGAGTAGGTGTGCAGGGTCTACCTGGTTACGAGCTGCTTTCGGGCAGGGCGGCGGAAATTAGGGGTCGGTGCATGTGCGACTCGAGTCGGTCGGAAGGTTCTACCCGGTTTCGAGGGGCACTCGGGCACGGCGGCGCAGGCCAGGGGGCGCTGCCCGTGCGGCTCGACCAGGTCGGCAGGGTCTACCCGGTTACCAGCGGCACTCGGGCACGACGGCGCAGGCCAGGGGGCGCTGCCCGTGCGGCTCGACCAGGTCGGCAGGGTCTACCCGGTTAACAGCGGCACTCGGGCACGGCGGCGCAGGCTAGGGGGCGCTGCCCGTGCGGCTCGACCAGGTCGGCACGGTCTACCCGGGTCCGAGCGGCACTCGGGCTCGGCGGCGCAGGCCAGGGGGCGCTGCCCGTGCGGCTCGACTAGGTCGGCAAGGTCTACCCGGTTAACAGCGGCACTCGGGCACGACGGCGCAGGCTAGGGGGCGCTGCCCGTGCGACTCGACTAGGTCGGCAGGGTCTACCCGGTTAACAGCGGCACTCGGGCACGGCGGCGCAGGCTAGGGGGCGCTGCCCGTGCGGCTCGACCTGGTCGGCAAGGTCTACCCGGTTAACAGCGGCACTCGGGCACGGCGGCGCAGGCTAGGGGGCGCTGCCCGTGCGACTCGACTAGGTCGGCTGGGTCTACCCGGGTCCGAGCGGCACTCGGGCACGGCGGCGCAGGCCAGGGGGCGCTGCCCGTGCGACTCGACTAGGTCGGCAGGGTCTACCCGGCTCCGAGCGGCACGGGCTCGGCGGCGGTGGCTAGGGGGCGCTGCCCGTGCCGCTCGATTCGGTCGCCACGGTCTACCCGGCTCCGCCCCGGACTCTAGAGGTCGCTGCCGGACAGGCTCGGATGCGGCCCGGCCCTCCGGAGGAAGCGCGCGTGCGCGAGCCGGGGCCGCGCCCACCGGGAGGGCCGTCGGTGATGGAATTCCGGCCGGTCTGCCGGAAATCCGGGACGGCGGTCGGCCCGGACGGCGCGCGGTCGCTCGCCTCGGCGGGGTAAGGATGGAAGAACAGCGGGTAGACGGCAGCGGTCGGCAGAGAGGTGGGCCGGCGGGAGGCGCGGGGTGGCCGCGGGGGCGGGGGCGCGGGCGCGGGCGGGGGCACGGGCGCCGCCGTTGCCGAGTCGCGCTCGTTCGACTCTTCCGGTCCCCGGGCTCGTGCCGAGGGTGCCGGGGGGTGGGGGGGGTTGGAAGGATAAATGGGAAAATGTAAAAAGTCCCGCGGCTCTCTCGGCCGGCGTGGGGGGGTGCGGGGTGGGGGGGCATTGGTTGGAGACCGGGTAAAAGAAGGAAAGGAAGATGGCGGGTGGGGGGGGGGGAGAGAGAGCGAGAGAGAGCGAGAGAGAGAGCACGCGCCAGTGGAGACCGTGGTGGAAAAAAAAAAAAAGAAAAAAAAAAGCGAAAAATCGATCTGATTTCACCGGCAGCCGGGCCGCGGCGCGGCGGGGGTCTCCCGCCCGAAGCGCCGAGGGGGGGTGGGCCTCCCACTTATCCTGCACCTCTCCCGTCTCTTCGCAGCGCCGGACTAGAGTCGAGGTCACCGGGGTCTTCTATTCCCCGCCGATTCCGCCGAGCCCGTTCCCTCGGCTGCGATTTCGCTGGACGGTAGGTCGGGACAGAGGGGACTTTGTTCCTCTTCTGCCGGAGCTCTGGCCGCGGCGGAGGCGGTTCCCGCCTCGGACCCCGCGGCCACGGAGGCGGAGGCGTTTCCGGGTGGGGGAGGACGCGAAGGGGGGGGGGGGGGGGAACGGGGGCTCGCTCGGCAGAAGCGGCCCGTGCGAAAGGACGCTCTCCGCGGATTTTTCTTGACTCGTCCCCTTTCTTTCCCACGCGACGCGCACCGGCCTACGGGCGCCCGAGGGCGGCAGCAGGCGCAGTCGCCCCCAGGAGGTACGCGAGAAGGCCTAGCGCGGGGTACCGGCGACGAGACCTTCTCCGACGAATCCTCGCGCGCTCCGACGGGACGACTCGGAGGCTTTCGCCGCCGTTTACCCGCGGCGACGGCATCCCTCAGCCCTTCTCCGTCTGTACGGGGAACGGGTCGCCGCGGCGCCGGACCTCTGACGGATCGGCCGAGGCGA
>NW_027315652.1:0-58804 GCF_039878825.1 Excalfactoria chinensis
TGATGGAGGTATATGGAGGATGGAGGTTATATGGGATGGAGGTTATATGGGATGGAGGTATATGGGATGGAGGTATATGGGATGGAGGTTATATGGGATGGAGATATATGGGATGGAGGTTATATGGGATGGAGGTATATGGGATGGAGGTTATATGGGATGGAGATCATATGGGATGGAGGTATATGGGATGGAGGTTATATGGGATGGAGGTTATATGGGATGGAGATATATGGGATGGGAGGTTATATGGGATGGAGGTATATGGGATGGAGGTTATATGGGATGGAGATCATATGGGATGGAGGTATATGGGATGGAGGTTATATGGGATGGAGGTTATATGGGATGGAGATATATGGGATGGAGATATATGGGATGGAGGGTATATGGGATGGAGGTATATGGGATGGAGGTATATGGGATGGAGGTTATATGGGATGGAGATCATATGGGATGGAGATATATGGGATGGAGATATATGGGATGGAGATATATGGGATGGAGATATATGGGATGGAGATATATGGGATGGAGATATATGGGATGGAGGTATATGGGATGGAGGTATATGGGATGGAGGTTATATGGGATGGAGATCATATGGGATGGAGATATATGGGATGGAGATATATGGGATGGAGATATATGGGATGGAGATATATGGGATGGAGGTATATGGGATGGAGGTATATGGGATGGAGATATGGGATGGAGTATATGGGATGGAGTTATATGGGATGGAGGTTATATGGGATGGAGGTTATATGGGATGGAGGTATTGGGATGGTGGTTATGGATGGAGTTATATGGATGGAGGTTATATGGGATGGGAGATATATGGGATGGAGTTATATGGGAGGGTTATTTGGGTGGTGGTTTTGGGATGGGTGTGTTATGTGGGATGGAGGTTATATGGGTTGGTGGTTATATGGGTGGATTGGGATGGGTGTTTATGGGATGGAGGTTTTTGGATGGTGTTATATGGGGATGGTGGTTGATATGGGTGGTGGTTATTGGGTGGTGTTATGGGTGGAGTTATGGGTTGGTGGTTTTGGGATGGTGTATATTGGGATGGAGATTTATGGGTTGGAGGTTATATGGGTGGAATTGGGAGGTTTGTGTGGGTGGGAGGTGTATTGGGATGGAGATATATGGGATGGAGGTTTATGGGTGGAGGTTATATGGTTGGGTTGGTGTGTGTGGGTGGATGGTTGTGGTGGGGTTGTATGGGTTGGGGTTGTGGGTTGGTGTTGTGGTGGTGATATGGGTGGAGGTTATATGGGATTGGGATGTGGGTGTGGGTTGGGTATGGTGGGATGTGGTGTGGGATGGAGGTTTATGGGATGGAGATATATGGGATGGAGGATTTATGGGATGGAGGTTATATGGGATGGAGATATATGGGATGGAGGTATGTGGATGGTGATATATGGATGGAGTTGGGTGATGTTTGGGTGGAGATATATGGGATGGAGATCTATGGGATGGAGGTTATATGGGATGGAGGTTATATGGGATGGAGGTTGTATGGGATGGAGATATATGGGATGGAGATATATGGGATGGAGATATATGGGATGGAGATATATGGGATGGAGATATATGGGATGGAGGTTATATGGGATGGAGATATATGGGATGGAGTTATATGGGATGCAGGTTATATGGGATGGAGGTATATGGGATGGAGGTTATATGGGATGGAGGTTATATGGATCGGTGCTTATATGGGATGGAGGTATATGGGATGGAGGTTATATGGGATGGAGATATATGTGATATAGATATATGGGATGGAGATATATGGATGGAGGTTATATGGGATGGAGGTTATATGGGATGGAGGTTATATGGGATGGAGATCATATGGGATGGAGGTTATATGGGATGGAGGTTATATGGGATGGAGATATATGGGATGGAGATATATGGGATGGAGATATATGGGATGGAGATATATGGGATGGAGGTTATATGGGATGGAGATATATGGGATGGAGATCATATGGGATGGAGGTATATGGGATGGAGGTTATATGGGATGGAGGTATATGGGATGGAGATCATATGGGATGGAGGTTATATGGGATGGAGGTTATATGGGATGGAGATATATGGGATGGAGATATATGGGATGGAGGTTATATGGGATGGAGGTTATATGGGATGGAGGTTATATGGATGGCGATATAAGGGATGGAGATATATGGGATGGAGATATATATGGGATCGGTGCTTATATGGGATGGAGACCATATGGGATGGAGATCATATGGGATGGAGGTTATATGGGATGGAGATATATGGGATGGAGGTATATGGGATGGAGGTTATATGGGATGGAGTTATATGGGATCGAGGTTATATGGGATGGAGGTTATATGGGATGGAGATATATGGATGGAGGTATATGGGATGGAGATGATATGGTATGGAGATATATATGGGATTGGTGCTTATATGGGATGGAGACCATATGGGATGGAGATCATATGGGATGGAGGTTATATGGGATGGAGGTTATATGGGATGGAGGTTATATGGGATGGAGATATATGGGATGGAGATATATGGGATGGAGGTTATATGGGATGGAGGTTATATGGGATGGAGGTTATATGGGATGGCGATATAAGGGATGGAGATATATGGGATGGAGATATATATGGGATCGGTGCTTATATGGGATGGAGACCATATGGGATGGAGATCATATGGGATGGACGTTATATGGGATGGACGTTATATGGGATGGAGGTTATATGGGATGGAGGTCCCATTGTGGCTCCCCCTTGAGATGGGCTCTGTGGGTGCTCAGATCTATGGGTCCCATAGTGGCTCCCCATTAAGATGGGCTCTATGGGTGCTGAGATCTATGGGTCCCATTGTGGCTCCCCATTGAGATGAGCTCTATCTATGGGTGCTCAGATCTATGGGTCCCATTGTGTGTCCCCTTTAAGATGGGCTCTATGGGTGCTCAGATCTGTGGGTCCCATTATGGCTCCCATTAAAATGGGCTCTATGGGTGCTGAGATCTATGGGTCCCAATATGGCTCCCCCTTGAGATGGGCTCTATCTATGGGTGCTCAGATCTATGGGTCCCATTGTGGCTCCTATTTGAGCCGGGCTCTATGGGTGCTCAGATCTATGGGTCCCATAGTGGCTCCTATTTAAGATGGGCTCTATCTATGGGTGCTCAGATCTATGGGTCCCATTATGGCTCCCCATTAAGATGGGCTCTATGGGTGCTCAGATCTATGGGTCCCATAGTGGCTCCTATTTGAGCTGGGCTCTATGGGTGGTGAGAGCTGGGGGTCCCGTGGCCATTCCCCCTTAAGATGGGCTCTAACTATGGGTGCTCAGATCTATGGGTCCCATTATGGCTCCCATTAAGATGGGCTCTATCTATGGGTGCTCAGATCTATGGGTCCCATAGTGGCTCCCCCTTCTGTCAGTGGGTGCTCAGATCTATGGGTCCCATTGTGGCTCCCCATTGAGATGGGCTCTATCTATGGGTGCTCAGATCTATGGGTCCCATTGTGGCTCCTATTTAAGATGGGCTCTGTGGGTGCTGAGAGCTGTGGGTCCCATTGTGGCTCCCCATTGAGATGAGCTCTATCTATGGGTGCTCAGATCTATGGGTCCCATTATGGCTCCCCATTGAGATGGGCTCTATCTATGGGTGCTCAGATCTATGGGTCCCATTATGGCTCCTATTTGAGTTGAGCTCTGTCTATGGGTGCTCAGATCTATGGGTCCCATTATGGCTCCCATTAAGATGGGCTCTGTGGGTGCTCAGATCTATGGGTCCCAATATGGTTCCCCCTTGATATGAGCTCTATCTATGGGTGCTCAGATCTATGGGTCCCATAGTGGCTCCTATTTGAGCCGGGCTCTATGGGTGCTCAGATCTATGGGTCCCATTGTGTGTCCCCTTTGAGATGGGCTCTATATATGGGTGCTCAGATCTATGGGTCCCATTGTGGCTCCTATTTGAGCCGGGCTCTATGGGTGCTCAGATCTATGGGTCCCATAGTGGTTCCTCCTTAAGATGGGTTCATTATGTGGGGCAGGGGGAGCCGGGATGTGGGGCAGGGATTCATTCTGTGGGGCAGGGGGAGCATTGTTCATTGCCCCCCATGGAAGGAGCCCTTTGGTGCTGTGTGTTGCTCCACGTCCCATTGGGCAGCAGGGACTCCAGCTCCATCCCTCCTCCCTTCGGGTGCTGCCGCAGCCCCGGGGCGCACAGATGGGCTGCAGTGAGGTGTGGGGCGTGGGACGGCTGTGACCCACAGCGCTGGGGGGGCACACGGGGATGGATCAGAGAGCGACCTGCCAGCAGCTGTGCAGCACAGCACAGCCGTCACGTCCATCCCATAATAGCCCATCCCATAATATCCCATCCCATAATAGCCCATCCCATAATATACCATCCCATAATATACCATCCCATAATATACCATCCCATAATAGCCCATCCCATAATAGCCCATCCCATAATATCCCATTCTATCCATCCCATCCCATAATATCCCATCCCATAATATACCATCCCATAATATACCATCCCATAATATCCCATCCCATAATATACCATCCTATCCATCCCATCCCATAATATCCCATCCCATAATATCCCATCCCATAATATACCATCCCATAATATCCCATCCCATAATATCCTATTCTATCCATCCCATCCCATAATATCCCATCCCATAATATACCATCCCATCCATCCCATAATATCCCATCCCATAATATACCATCCCATCCATTCCATCCCATAATATCCCATCCATCCCATCCATCCCATAATATCCCATCCTCTAATATCCCATCCCATCCCATCCCATCCATCCCATCCCATAATATCCCATCCTATCCATCCCATCCCATCCCACCCCATCCATTCCATCCCATCCCATCCCATCCCATCCCATCCCATCCCATCCCATCCCATCCCATCCCATAACCCATCCCATTACCCATCCCATATAGGGCATCCCATAACCCATCCCATAACCCATCCCATCCCCATCCCAACCCATCCCATCACATATCCCATCCCATAACCCAACCCATCCCATAACCCAACCCATCCCATAACCCAACCCATCCCATAACCCATCCCATCCCATAACCCATCCCATAACCCATCCCATAACCCATCCCATCCCATCCCATAACCCATCCCATAACCCATCCCATAACCCATCCCATAATATCCCATCCCATAACCCATCCCATAACCCATCCCATCCCATAACCCATCCCATCCCATATCCCATCCCATAACCCGTCCCATAACCCATCCCGTCCCATCCCATCCCATCCCATCCCATAACACATCCCATAACCCATCCCATCCCATCCCATAACCCATCCCATAACCCATCCCATAATATCCCATCCCATAACCCATCCCATCCCATATCCCATCCCATAACCCGTCCCATAACCCATCCCGTCCCATCCCATCCCATCCCATCCCATCCCATAACACATCCCATAACCCATCCCATAACCCATCCCATAACCCATCCCATCCCATAACCCATCCCATAACCCATCCCATATCCCATCCCATCCCATCCCATCCCATAACCCATCCCATCCCATAACCCATCCCATAACCCATCCCATCCCATCCCATAACCCATCCCATAACCCATCCCATCCCCATCCCAACCCATCCCATCCCATAACCCATCCCATAACCCATCCCATCCCATCCCATAACCCATCCCATAACCCATCCCATAACCCATCCCATCCCATCCCATCCCATAACACATCCCATCCCATAACCCATCCCATAACCCATCCCATATCCCATCCCATCCCATCCCATCCCATAACCCATCCCATCCCATAACCCATCCCATAACCCATCCCATAACCCATCCCATATCCCATCCCATAACCCATCCCATCCCATCCCATCCCATCCCATCCATCCCATCCCATCCCATCCCATCCCATCCCATCCCATCCCATCCCATCCCATCCCATAACCCATCCCATAACCCATCCCATCCCATAACCCATCCCATCCCATAAGCCATCCCATAACCCATCCCATATCCCATCCCATAACCCATCCCATAACTCATCCCATCCCATATCCCATCCCATAACCCATCCCACCCCATCCCATCCCATAATATCCCATCCCATCCCATCCCATCCATCCCATCCCATCCCATCCCATCCCATCCCATCCCATCCCATCCCATCCCATCCCATCCCATCCCATCCCATAATATCCCATCCATCCCATACTATCCCATCCATCCTCACCCCGGTCCCTCCTTTCTGCCCAGGTTGCTGCAGGACGGCGCCGACGTCAACGCGAGGCACCGTCTGGGCTGGACGTCTCTGATGGTGGCGGCCATCAGCAGGAACGCCAGGTACCAGCGGGGCAGCACCGACAGCACGGCCTGCAACGGGCATAGGGCAGCAGGGGGGGACATGAGAGCCAATGGTGGCCTGGTTGGTCAATGGTTGGTCAATGGTTGGTCAATGGTTGGTCAATGGTTGGTCAGTGGTTGGTCAGTGGTTGGTCAATGGTTGGTCAATGGTTGATCAATGGTTGGTCAATGGTTGGTCAATGGTTGACCATGGGTTGACCATGGGCTGACCATGAGCTTGCTGGGTGTCCTGGTTGCCAAGAGAGCCAATGGTGGCCTGGTTGGTCAATGGTTGGTCAATGGTTGGTCAATGGTTGGTCAATGGTTGGTCAGTGGTTGACCATGGGCTGACCATGGGCTGACCATGAGCCAGTTGGGTTACCAAGAGAGCCAATGGTGGCCTGGTTGGTCAGTGGTTGGTCAGTGGTTGGTCAGTGGTTGGTCAGTGGTTGGTCAATGGTTGGTCAATGGTTGACCGGTGGTTGACCATGGGCTGACCATGAGCTTGCTGGGTGTCCTGGTGGCCAAGAGAGCCAATAGTGGCCTGGTTGGTCAATGGTTGGTCAATGGTTGACCATGGGCTGACCATGAGCCAGTTGGGTATCCTGGTGGCCAAGAGAGCCAATGGTGGCCTGGTTGGTCAATGGTTGGTCAGTGGTTGGTCAATGGTTGACCAGTGGTTGACCAGTGGTTGGTCAATGGTTGGTCAATGGTTGGCCAGTAGTTGGTCAATGGTTAACCATGGGTTGACCATGGGTTGACCATGAGCTTTCTGGGTGTCCTGGTGGCCAAGAGAGCCAATAGTGGCCTGGTTGGTCAGTGGCTGACCAGTGGTTGACCATGGGCTGACCACGAGCCAGCTGGATGTCCTGGTGGCCAAGAGAGCCAATAGTGGCCTGGTCGGTCAATGGTTGACCAGTGGTTGGTTAATGGTTGACCAGTGGTAGACCATGGGCTGACCATGAGCTGACCATGAGCCTGCAGCGTGTCCTGGTGGCCAAGAGAACCAATGGTGGTCTGGTTGGTCAATGGTTGGTCAATGGTTGGTCAATGGTTGGTCAATGGTTGGTCAGTGGTTGGTCAGTGGTTGGTCAATGGCTGGTCAGTGGTTGGTCAATGGTTGGTCAATGGTTGGTCAATGGTTGGTCAGTGGTTGGTCAATGGTTGGTCAGTGGTTGGTCAATGGTTGGTCAATGGTTGGTCAGTGGTTGGTCAGTGGTTGGTCAGTGGTTGGTCAATGGTTGGTCAGTGGTTGGTCAATGGTTGGTCAGTGGTTGGTCAATGGTTGGTCAATGGTTGGTCAGTGGTTGGTCAGTGGTTGGTCAGTGGTTGGTCAATGGTTGGTCAGTGGTTGGTCAATGGTTGGTCAGTGGTTGCTCAGTGGTTGGTCAATGGTTGGTCAATTGTTGGTCAGTGGTTGGTCAGTGGTTGGTCAATGGTTGGTCAATGGTTGGTCAATGGTTGGTCAATGGTTGGTCAGTGGTTGGTCAATGGTTGGTCAGTGGTTGGTCAATGGTTGGTCAATGGTTGGTCAGTGGTTGGTCAATGGTTGGTCAGTGGTTGGTCAATGGTTGGTCAGTGGTTGGTCAGTGGTTGGTCAATGGTTGGTCAGTGGTTGGTCAGTGGTTGGTCAATGGTTGGTCAGTGGTTGGTCAATGGTTGGTCAGTGGTTGGTCAGTGGTTGGTCAATGGTTGGTCAGTGGTTGGTCAATGGTTGGTCAATGGTTGGTCAGTGGTTGGTCAATGGTTGGTCAATGGTTGGTCAGTGGTTGGTCAATGGTTGGTCAATGGTTGGTCAGTGGTTGGTCAATGGTTGGTCAGTGGTTGGTCAATGGTTGGTCAATGGTTGGTCAGTGGTTGGTCAATGGTTGGTCAGTGGTTGGTCAATGGTTGGTCAATGGTTGGTCAATGGTTGGTCAGTGGTTGGTCAGTGGTTGGTCAATGGTTGGTCAGTGGTTGGTCAATGGTTGGTCAATGGTTGGTCAGTGGTTGACCATGGGTTGACCATAAGCCAGTTGGGTGTCCTGGTGGCCAAGAGAGCCAATGGTGGCCTGGTTGGTCAATGGTTGGTCAGTGGTTGGTCAATGGTTGACCAGTGGTTGACCAGTGGTTGGTCAATGGTTGGTCAATGGTTGGCCAGTAGTTGGTCAATGGTTGGTCAATGGTTGGTCAATGGTTGGTCAATGGTTGGTCAATGGTTGGTCAGTGGTTGGTCAATGGTTGGTCAATGGTTGGTCAATGGTTGACCATGGGTTGACCATGGGTTGACCATGAGCTTTCTGGGTGTCCTAGTGGCCAAGAGAGCCAATAGTGGCCTGGTTGGTCAGTGGTTGGTCAATGGTTGGTCAATGGTTGACCAGTGGTTGGTTAATGGTTGACCAGTGGTAGACCATGGGCTGACCATGAGCTGACCATGAGCCAGCAGCGTGTCCTGGTGGCCAAGAGAACCAATAGTGGTCTGGTTGGTCAATGGTTGGTCAATGGTTGGTCAGTGGTTGACCATGGGCTGACCATGAGCCAGCTGGGTGGCCAAGAGAGCCAATGGTGGCCTGGTTGGTCAATGGTTGGTCAATGGTTGGTCAGTGGTCGGTCAGTGGTTGGTCAATGGTTGGTCAATGGTTGACCATGGGTTGACCATGGGCTGACCATGAGCCAGCTGGGTGTCCTGGTGGCCAAGAGAGCCAATGGTGGCCTGGTTGGTTAATGGTTGGTCAATGGTTGGTCAGTGGTTGACCGGTGGTTGACCATGGGCTGACCATGAGCTGACCATGAGCCTGCAGCGTGTCCTGGTGGCCTGGTTGGTTAATGGTTGACCATGGGCTGACCATGAGCCTGTTGCGTGTCCTGGTGGCCAAGGGAGCCAATAGTGGCCTGGTTGGTTATTGGTTGACCAGTGGTTGACCATGAGCCTGCAACGTGTCCTGGTGGCCAAGAGAGCCAATGGTAGCCTGCTTGGTTAATGGTTGACCGGTGGTTGACCATGGGCTGACCATGGGCTGACTGTGAGCCAGCAGCGTGTCCTGGTGGCCAAGAAGGCCAATGTTGTCCTGGTTGTCCAGCATTGAGCACAGGCTGACCGTGAGGCAGCAGTATGCTCTGCTGGCCACAGAGGCCAATGGAACCATGGGGTGCACGGCACAAAGCATGGCCAGCAGGGCAGGGAGCTTCTCCTCCCCTCTGCTCTACCCTGAGGGGCCAAACCTGGAGCACTGCGCCCGTGCTGAGCTCCAAACAGACAGAGAACAGCTGTGGGGAGCCCATTGGGGGGACCCAATATCTCTAGAGCCACCCAGAACCCACCGGGATGCTTCTCTGTGCTGTAGGGAACCCGCTTTAATAGGGAACCCGCTTTAATAGGGAACCCGCTTTAAGGGGGGTCGGACCGGGAGATCTCAGAGGTCCCCATTGACCCCTTTGGCTCTGCTGCTGCGACCCACGGGCTGATGTGGGAGCTGCCAATGGCTCCCATGGGAGCTGCTGCCCCCCCAGGCTGGGGGCCGCGCTGGGTCTTTCACGCTCGACCTTTGCGAAGCAAAGAGGCTGAACGCTGCGCCCTCCCTCCCTTGGTTCCCATGATGAGCGCCGTGGCTTCTCGTAACCTTTTCAAAGCGCTCCGAAATGGATTCGGTCTACAACTAAATTCAATTAGGAGGGGGTTTTCTTATTATTATTATTGTTATTGTTATTATTATTATCGTCATTGAAGAAAAGACAGAAAGGGAGAGAAAGAGAAATCCAATTGCGGCCAACGCGGGCCAGACGCGGGAGAGCGAGCTTTGATGTTACAAGCTGCCTTTTGACTTGTGAGCAAGCTTCACGTGGTCACAAGTTCATAAGCCAAGAAGCTTAATGAGTTGTGAAAACACGGGATTAAAGCGGGAGCACAAAGGTTGAATATCCGCTCTCGGGCGACGCCATTTCAATCCTTGCGCCCAGTTCGTGTGTGGTGCGAACTTTGATGTGTGCCACGACAAGCTGAAAGCCGTGACCTCCTCGGGGAGCTGCTGGCGATGGGGCCGATGGGGATGGAAAAGGGGGGTTGTGGTTGTTTGTTTAACTTTGATGTCCGAGCAGCAGCCGGGCCCCCGTTGTTTGCCCGGCTCCGTAGCGGATCCTCCCACCTTGAAGAGGGCACAATGGTCAGCATTGGAGTGTGACGGCTGTTGACCATTCCAAGTGAGCGGCGGAGCAGAACGGAGCTTCAAGGCTTGTAAAAAGGCTGAGAGGGATCGGGGAGAAAGGCCGTGCGGGCTGAAAACAGGGCCTGGAAACGCTGATGGAGGCAGATGGGCCGTCGGGTGCTCAACCTGCTGGCTCCCATGGGCTGCGTTGGGTGAAATGGGGTGGCCTTGGGCCGCCTGCACGGCCTGGTTAATGATAGAGGTAGCAAAAGTGCTCTTTCTGAGGGGTATTTCTTAGTGGATTACCTACAGGGCAGCAGAAAGATGAAGTGAGGGGGATGTTTGGGCCTGGTTCTGTGAAACAAATGGGTCCCGGTCTGGGTCGATGGGCACAATTCAGGGTCCGTGTCTGCTTCAATGGATGCAGTTCATTGCAGGAGCACAAGAGGTTCTAGATGGAACCGTGCTCACAGCTGGACATCCTGCCTGACAGATGTGGGTGGCGTGGGGTCGCTTCTCTGGTAGGAGAGGGCCTGAAACCCTGGTGAAGGGACTTTGTTTCTCCTGGAGGCGACCATCCACTCATTGCTCTTGGGGATGACCATCCAATTACACCCCTTAGGGCTGACCATCCAATTACATCCCTTGGTGCTGACCATCCAATTACATCTCTTGGTGCTTACCATCCATTTAGATCCCTTGGGGCTGACCATCCAATTACAACCCTTAGGGCTGACCATCCAACTACATCCCTTGGGGCTGACCATCCAATTACATCTCTTGGTGCTGACCATCCATCTACATCTCTTGGGGCTGACCATGCTCTCATTGCTCTTGGAGTTGGCCATCGTCTCATTGCTCTTGGGGCTGACCATCCAATTACATCTCTTGGTGCTGACCATCCATCTACATCTCTTGGGGCTGACCATGCGCTCATTGCTCTTGGAGTTGGCCATCATCTCATTGCTCTTGGAGCTGACCATCCATTTACATCCTTTGGTGCTGACCATCCATTTACATCCTTTGGTGCTGACCATCCAACTACATCCATTGGGGCTGACCATCCAATTACATCCCTTGGTGCTGCCCATCCATTTAGATCCCTTGGTGCTGACCATCCAATTACATCCCTTGGTGCTGCCCATCCATTTAGATCCATTGGGGCTGACCATCCAATTACATCCCTTAGGGCTGACCATCCAATTACATCTCTTGGGGCTGACCATCCAACTACATCCCTTGGTGCTGCCCATCCATTTAGATCCATTGGGGCTGACCATCCAATTACATCCATTGGTGCTGACCATCCAATTACATCCCTTAGGGCTGACCATCCAATTACATCCATTGGTGCTGACCATCCAATTACATCCATTGGTGCTGACCATCCAATTACATCCATTGGGGCTGACCATCCAATTACATCCCTTGGAGCTGACCATCCAACTGCATCTCTTTGGGCTGACCATCCAATTACATCCCTTAGGGCTGACCATCTAATTACATCCATTGGTGCTGCCCATCCATTTAGATCCCTTGGTGCTGACCATCCAATTACATCCCTTAGGGCTGACCATCCAATTACATCCCTTGGTGCAGACCATCCATCTACATCTCTTGTCTCACCATCTACTTACATCCCTTGGTGCTGCCCATCCATTTAGATCCCTTGGGGCTGACCATCCAATTGCATCCCTTAGGGCTGACCATCCAACTACATCCCTTGGAGCTGACCATCCAATTACATCCCTTGGTGCTGCCCATCCATTTAGATCCCTTGGGACTGACCATCCAATTACATCTCTTGGTACTCACCATCCAACTACATCTCTTGGGGCTGACCATGCGCTCATTGCTCTTGGAGTTGGCCATCGTCTCATTGCTCTTGGTGCTGACCATCCATCTACATCTCTTGTCTCACCATCTACTTACATCCTTTGGGGCTGCCCATCCATTTAGATCCCTTGGTGCTGACCATCCACTTACATCCCTTAGGGCTGACCATCCAATTACATCCCTTGGGGCTGACCATCCAATTACATCCCTTGGTGCTGACCATCCATCTACATCTCTTGGGGCTGACCATGCTCTCATTGCTCTTGGAGTTGGCCATCGTCTCATTGCTCTTGGGGCTGACCATCCAATTACATCTCTTGGTGCTGACCACCCAGTTATATCCCTTGGTGCCGACCATCCAACTACATCCCTTGAGGGCTAACCACCCAATTATATCCTTTATGACTGACCATCCAATTACATCCCTTAGGACTGACCATCCAACTACATCTCTTGGGGCTGACCATGTGCTCATTGCTCTTGGAGTTGGCCATCGTCTCATTGCTCTTGGAGCTGACCATCCAATTACATCCCTTGGTGCTGACCATCCAATTACATCCCTTAGTGCTGACCATCCAATTACATCCCTTAGTGCTGACCATCCAACTGCATCCCTTGGTGCTGACCATCCAATTACGTTTCAATGGCGGAGGTCAGGCGGCGTGGCAGCTCCTGCAGCTCCTGCATGCAAACTGCAGCCCCTCCGCCCCCCATTGAGCCTTACAGAGCAAAGCTCTACCCTTCCCGGGGGGCTTTGTGTGCGGCCACGACCTGTGTCAGCTCCCCATCTCGGGGCAGCATTGTGCTGACGGTCATGGCCATCACCGCACTTCGTGCTTCACCAACCCCAGCTGCCCAGCACAGCCCGGCCACGGCTGACCAGCACAGCATCGATCTGACCCCCAACCCCTATTCCTTGCATTGGACACGTGTGTGTGTATTTCATCCTTAACAATCTGTTGGTCCAGCCACGAGAGGCAGAAAAGCTCTTTTATAGCCCCCCATGGATCGAAGAGGGTTTAACGCTGGTAGTGGGTTGGGGGTCTTGGAGGTTGGAGCTCTATATGGATGTGGATGAGCTGCGGGTGGGTATAAAGGTCTGTAGGGATATAGAAGAGCTCCATGTGGGTATAAATGAGGTCTATAGGGATATAGAAGAGCTCCATGTGGGTATAAAGGTCTGTAGGGATATAGAAGAGCTCCATGTGGGTATAAAGGTCTATAGGGATATAGAAGATCTCCGTGTGGGTATAAATGAGGTCTATAGGGATATAGAAGAGCTCCATGTGGGTATAAAGGTCTATAGGGATATAGAAGAGCTCCGTGTGGGTATAAAGGTCTATAGGGATATAGAAGAGCTCCATGTGGGTATAAATGAGGTCTATAGGGATATAGAAGAGCTCCATGTGGGTATAAAGATCTATAGGGATATAGAAGAGCTCCATGTGGGTATAAAGGTCTATAGGGATATAGAAGAGCTCCATGTGGGTATAAATGAGGTCTATAGGGATATAGAAGAGCTCCGTGTGGGTATAAAGGTCTATAGGGATATAGAAGAGCTTCGTGTGGGTATAAAGGTCTATAGGGATATAGAAGAGCTCCATGTGGGTATAAAGGTCTATAGGGATATAGAAGAGCTCCATGTGGGTATAAAGGTCTATAGGGATATAGAAGAGCTCCATGTGGGTATAAAGGTCTATAGGGATATAGAAGAGCTTCGTGTGGGTATAAATGAGGTCTATAGGGATATAGAAGAGCTCCATGTGGGTATAAAGGTCTATAGGGATATAGAAGAGCTCCATGTGGGTATTGAGGTCTATAGGGATATAGAAGAGCTCCATGTGGGTATAAATGAGGTCTATAGGGATATAGAAGAGCTCCGTGTGGGTATAAATGAGGGCTATAGGGATATAGAAGAGCTCCATGTGGGTATAAAGGTCTATAGGGATATAGAAGAGCTCCGTGTGGGTATAAAGGTCTATAGGGATATAGAAGAGCTCTATGTGGATATAAATGAGGTCTGTAGGGGTATAGAAGAGCTTCATATGGGTATAAAGGTCTATAGGGATATAGAAGAGCTCCATGTGGGTATAAATGAGGTCTATAGGGATATAGAAGAGCTCCGTGTGGGTAGAAATGAGGTCTATAGGGATATAGAAGAGCTCCATGTGGGTATAAAGGTCTATAGGGATATAGAAGAGCTCCATGTGGGTATAAAGGTCTATAGGGATATAGAAGAGCTCCGTGTGGGTATAAATGAGGTCTATAGGGATATAGAAGAGCTCCATGTGGGTATAAAAGTCTATAGGGATATAGAAGAGCTTCATGTGGGTATAAAGGTCTATAGGGATATAGAAGAGCTCCGTGTGGGTATAAAGGTCTATAGGGATATAGAAGAGCTCCATGTGGGTATAAAGGTCTGTAGGGATATAGAAGAGCTCCATGTGGGTATAAATGAGGTCTATAGGGATATAGAAGAGCTCCATGTGGGTATAAAGGTCTATAGGGATATAGAAGAGCTCCGTGTGGGTATAAATGAGGTCTATAGGGATATAGAAGAGCTCCATGTGGGTATAAATGAGGTCTATAGGGATATAGAAGAGCTCCGTGTGGGTATAAATGAGGTCTATAGGGATATAGAAGAGCTCCGTGTGGGTATAAAGGTCTATAGGGATATAGAAGAGCTCCGTGTGGGTATAAAGGTCTATAGGGATATAGAAGAGCTTCATGTGGGTATAAAGGTCTATAGGGATATAGAAGAGCTCCGTGTGGGTATAAATGAGGTCTATAGGGATATAGAAGAGCTCCATGTGGGTATAAAGGTCTATAGGGATATAGAAGAGCTCCATGTGGGTATAAAGGTCTATAGGGATATAGAAGAGCTCCATGTGGGTATAAATGAGGTCTATAGGGATATAGAAGAGCTTCGTGTGGGTATAAATGAGGGCTATAGGGATATAGAAGAGCTCCGTGTGGGTATAAAGGTCTATAGGGATATAGAAGAGCTTCATGTGGGTATAAAGGTCTATAGGGATATAGAAGAGCTCTGTGTGGGTATAAAGGTCTATAGGGATATAGAAGAGCTCCATGTGGGTATAAATGAGGTCTATAGGGATATAGAAGAGCTCCATGTGGGTATAAATGAGGTCTATAGGGATATAGAAGAGCTCCATGTGGGTATAAAGGTCTATAGGGATATAGAAGAGCTCCATGTGGGTATAAAGGTCTATAGGGATATAGAAGAGCTCCGTGTGGGTATAAAGGTCTATAGGGATATAGAAGAGCTCCATGTGGGTATAAAGGTCTGTAGGGATATAGAAGAGCTCCGTGTGGGTATAAATGAGGTCTATAGGGATATAGAAGAGCTCCATGTGGGTATAAATGAGGTCTATAGGGATATAGAAGAGCTTCGTGTGGGTATAAACGAGGTCTATAGGGATATAGAAGAGCTCCGTGTGGGTATAAAGGTCTATAGGGATATAGAAGAGCTCCGTGTGGGTATAAAGGTCTATAGGGATATAGAAGAGCTCCATGTGGGTATTAATGAGGTCTGTAGGGATATAGAAGAGCTCCATGTGTGTATCAGTGCCCCCCATATGATAATGGTGAGGGGCTGGGGGCTCTCCTGGCTTCCAGCTCTGCTCCCTCAACCAAGCTCTATACGTGGCAAAGAGATCCCGGGAAGGAGTTTGCCTCTATTGCACCACTTAAAGAACCCAATGAGCACCTTTCGTTCCTTCTAATTTATGGGGTAAATGGGCAAAGAGGTTCCGTTCAATCCTAAATGGGGGCTGACAAGGGGCAGCCTGCAGGGACGGCTCGGTGCGCGGCGGAGCTGTCAGCCCCACAGCCGTGTCGGGGCTGGTGGATGCCGGCCGGTGCTGGTTGGTTGTCGGGGGAGGATGGAAGCCAGGGGGGAGGAAAGATGAGGAATGAACCGGATTCCGGCTGCTCGTAGGGGAGGGATCGGGTCCGTGTTGGGGGCTGGAGCAGGAGGAAGGGATCCGCATCAACGTGGCTCGTGCTGGGCTCTGATGGAAGGGTTTGGGTTGGAGCTCAAAAGGACGACTGGTCCCACACCGTGCAGGGAAATGGGGCACCCATAGAACAGAACGGGGCACCCACAGCCCCATAACAGAATAGGGGCACCCACAGAACAGAACAGGGCACCCATAGAATAGAACAGAACAGGGGAACCCACAGAACAGAACGGGGCACCCACAACCCCATAACAGAATAGGGGCACCCACAGAACGGAACAGGGCACCCATAGAATAGAACAGAACAGGGGAACCCACAGAACGGAACAGGAGCACCCACAGCCCCAGAATAGAACAGGGCACCCACAGAACAGAACAGAACAGGGCACCCATAGAATAGAACAGGGGCACCCACAGAACAGAAAAGGAGCACCCATAGAATAGAACAGAACAGAACAGAACTGGGACACCCACAGAACAGAACAGGGCACCCACAGAACAGAACAGAACAGGGCACCCATAGAATAGAACTGGGGCACCCACAGAACAGAACAGAACAGAACTGGGGCACCCACAGCCCCATAACAGAATAGGGGCACCCACAGAACAGAACAGAACTGGGGCACCCACAGCCCCATAACAGAACAGGACAGAACAGAACAGAACAGAACAGGGCACCCATAGAATAGAACAGAACAGAACAGGGCACCCACAGAACAGAACAGAATAGGGGAACCCACAGAACAGAACAGAACAGGGGCACCTACAGAACAGAACAGAATAGGGGAACCCACAGAACAGAACAGAACAGGGGCACCCACAGAACAGAACAGAATAGGGGAACCCACAGAACAGAACAGAACAGGGGCACCCACAGAACAGAACAGAATAGGGGAACCCACAGAACAGAACAGAATGGGGCACCCACAGAGTAGAACGGGGGCACCCACAGAACAGAATGGGGCACCCATAGAACAGAACAGAACAGAACTGGGGCACCCACAGAACAGAACAGAACAGGGCACCCATAGAATAGAACTGGGGCACCCACAGAACAGAACAGAACAGAACTGGGGCACCCACAGCCCCATAACAGAATAGGGGCACCCACAGAACAGAACAGGGCACCCATAGAATAGAACAGAACAGAACAGAACTGGGGCACCCACAGAACAGAACAGAACTGGGGCACCCACAGCCCCATAACAGAACAGGAGCACCCATAGAACAGAACAGGGCACCCATAGAATAGAACTGGGGCACCCACAGAACAGAATAGGGCACCCATAGAATAGAACAGAACAGGGCACCCATAGAACAGAACTGGGGCACCCACAGAACAGAACAGAACAGAACAGAACAGAACTGGGGCACCCACAGCCCCATAACAGAACAGGGGCACCCATAGAACAGAACAGGGGAACCCACAGAACAGAATGGGGCACCCACAGAACAGAACTGGGGCACCCACAGAACAGAACAGAACAGGGCACCCATAGAACAGAACAGGGGCACCCACAGCTCCATCAGCCCTCACTGCCCCGTCCTGCATTGACTCTAGGGACGTATCATGGTGTGCTCAGATTGCAATGTTGTGCTCAGATGGAATCCCTGCCAAGGTGGTGGCAGCAGCTGCTCTGTGCTGCAGGAGCTGTGGCTGAGCACAGTGATCCCATACAGCTCACAGTGATCTCATACAGCTCACAGTGATCCCATACAGCTCACAGTGATCCCATACAGCTCACAGTGATCCCATACAGCTCACAGTGATCTCATACAGCTCACAGTGATCCCATACAGCTCACAGTGATCCCATACAGCTCACAGTGATCCCATACAGCTCACAGTGATCCCATACAGCTCACAGTGATCTCATACAGCTCACAGTGATCCCATACAGCTCACAGTGATCCCATACAGCTCACAGTGATCCCATACAGCTCACAGTGATCTCATACAGCTCACAGTGATCCCATACAGCTCACAGTGATCCCATACAGCTCACACTGATCCCATACAGCTCACACTGATCCCATACAGCTCACAGTGATCTCATACAGCTCACAGTGATCTCATACAGCTCACAGTGATCCCATACAGCTCACAGTGATCCCATACAGCTCACAGTGATCTCATACAGCTCACAGTGATCCCATACAGCTCACAGTGATCCCATACAGCTCACAGTGATCCCATACAGCTCACAGTGATCCCATACAGCTCCGATTCCCATAGGCTGAGGTTTGGCTCAGCTCGTGGCGGCACTCGGACATTTTCCTTCCAGCTCCCTTCTGATTTCCACCATTGAACCCTGTTTCCCGAGCGCTGAGCTCCGCGCTTCCTCCTGGCAGGGCAGAAATAAGCAAGAAAGAGGCTGAGCCATCATAGCCCAGCGGTTCCTATGTTCTATGTCCTATGTTCTATGTTCTATGTTCCTAATTCTATGATTCCTCTTTTGGGGTGACTCAATGGGCCACCCTGACTCAATGGGGCGGCTGCAGTGAGCGGCTCAGAAACCCCTTTGCACACCCAGCTCTCCCAGGCTCATATCACAGCATCATAGAATAGCCTGGGTTGCCCACAGTGCTCATCCAACCCCCTGCTATGTGCAGCCCAGAGCCACATCCAGCCTGGCCTTGAATGCCCGCAGGGATGTGTTACCCATAGGACTCCCTGCCCCGCAGCCTTCCCTTTGCTTTCGGATCGCTCTCTCCTTCTGGCATTTCCCCCTGCCTGACTCGTGCTCTGTTTCCTTGCAGCGTGGTGAAGGTGCTGCTGGCAGCCAATGCAGATCCGAACCTCGGGGACGACTTCAGCAGCGTCTATGAGACGGCCAAGGAGAAAGGCCTCCATTCGTTGGAAGGTAACGCTGTTCACGCGCGGCTCCGGAGGGGCACCCAAGTTTCTTTTTCTGGCTTTGAAATGGAAGCTGCTGCTTTTTGCCTGTTGGAAACAGATTTCATTATTCGCTTGGAGCTGCTGCAACCTCATTATTCGCTTGGAGCTGCTGCAGCATCCGAGAGAGAGCTTTGCTATTGGCCGGAGCCCAGCGGTGCAGCTGGGAGCCGCGTCCCATTGACCATCATGGGGGAGGGCAGTGCGGGCCTTAGAGATGGATCCAGGGGGGAGGAGGGTTGTGAGGCTGCGCGGCGCTGAGCTGGATGCTGCAGCTCATCACTTCGGACTGCCTCGTGTTTCCAGTCCCGGCCCTACCTCCATGTTATCCCCATCGCTGTCGGGCCCACCTGCTGCAGCACGGAACTGTGGTTAGGCTGCAGTTGGACTTGATGGTCTTCAAGGTCTTTTCCAACCTGGGTAATTCTATGATTCTATGGGCTGAGCCACATCCTTAGCAACGTATTTATCTGCAGGACCTAAAAGGGGCTGTGAGAAAGAAGGGCTGGTTGGACTCAGTAGGGATGGATGGACTCAGAAGGGCTGGATGGACTCAGAAGGGATGGATGGACTCAGAAGGGCTGGATGGACTCAGTAGGGCTGGATGGACTCAGTAGGGCTGGTTGGACTCAGAAGGGATGGATGGGCTCAGAAGGGATGGATGGACTCAGTAGGGCTGGATGGACTCAGAAGGGCTGGATGGACTCATAAGGGATGGATGGACTCAGAAGGGCTGGATGGACTCATAAGGGATGGATGGACTCAGAAGGGATGGATGGTCTCAGAAGGGATGGATGGACTCAGAAGGGCTGGATGGACTCAGAAGGGCTGGATGGACTCAGTAGGGCTGGATGGACTCAGAAGGGCTGGATGGACTCAGAAGGGCTGGATGGACTCAGAAGGGCTGGATAGACTCAGAAGGGCTGGATGGACTCAGTAGGGCTGGATGGACTCAGAAGGGCTGGTTGGACTCAGAAGGGCTGGATGGACTCAGTAGGGCTGGATGGACTCAGAAGGGCTGGATGGACTCAGTAGGGCTGGATGGACTCAGAAGGGCTGGATGGACTCAGAAGGGCTGGATGGACTCAGTAGGGCTGGATGGACTCAGAAGGGCTGGATGGACTCAGAAGGGATAGTTGGACTCAGAAGGGCTGGATGGACTCTGAAGGGATGGTTGGACTCAGAAGGGATGGATGGACTCAGAAGGGCTGGATGGACTCAGAAGGGATGGATGGACTCAGAAGGGCTGGATGGACTCAGAAGGGCTGGATGGACTCAGAAGGGCTGGATGGACCCAGAAGGGCTGGATGGACTCAGAAGGGCTGGATGGACTCAGAAGGGCTGGATGGACTCAGAAGGGCTGGATGGACTCAGAAGGGCTCGTTGGACTCAGAAGGGCTGGATGGACTCAGTAGGGATGGATGGACTCAGTAGGGATGGATGGACTCAGAAGGGCTGGATGGACTCAGAAGGGCTGGATGGACTCAGAAGGGCTGGATGGACCCAGAAGGGCTGGATGGACTCAGAAGGGCTGGATGGACTCAGAAGGGCTGGATGGACTCAGAAGGGCTGGATGGACTCAGTAGGGCTGGATGGACTCAGTAGGGCTGGATGGACTCAGAAGGGATGGTTGGACTCAGAAGGGATGGTTGGACTCAGAAGAGATAGTTGGACTCAGAAGGGCTGGATGGACTCAGTAGGGCTGGTTGGACTAAGAAGGGCTGGTTGGACTCAGTAGGGCTGGATGGACTCAGAAGGGATAGTTGGACTCAGAAGGGCTGGATGGACTCAGTAGGGCTGGATGGACTCAGAAGGGCTGGATGGACTCAGAAGGGCTGGATGGACTCAGAAGGGCTGGATGGACTCAGTAGGGATGGATGGACTCAGAAGGGATGGATGGACTCAGTAGGGCTGGATGGACTCAGAAGGGCTGGATGGACTCAGTAGGGCTGGATGGACTCAGAAGGGCTGGATGGACTCAGTAGGGATGGATGGACTCAGTAGGGATGGATGGACTCAGAAGGGCTGGATGGACTCAGAAGGGCTGGATGGACTCAGTAGGGCTGGATGGACTCAGAAGGGATGGATGGACTCAGTAGGGATGGATGGACTCAGAAGGGCTGGTTGGACTCAGTAGGGCTGGTTGGACTCAGAAGGGCTGGATGGACTCAGAAGGGCTGGATGGACTCAGAAGGGCTGGATGGGCTCAGAAGGGCTGGATGGACTCAGTAGGGCTGGATGGACTCAGAAGGGCTGGATGGACTCAGAAGGGCTGGATGGACTCAGTAGGGCTGGATGGACTCAGAAGGGATGGATGGACTCAGAAGGGATGGTTGGACTCAGAAGGGCTGGATGGACTCAGCAGGGATGGATGGACTCAGAAGGGATGGATGGACTCAGAAGGGATGGATGGACTCAGAAGGGATGGATGGACTCAGTAGGGCTGGATGGACTCAGAAGGGCTGGATGGACTCAGTAGGGCTGGATGGACTCAATGGGGTCTTCTTGGATGGGAAGGGCAGAAACGGCTCCAAAGTGGGGTGATGTGGAGGAAGCTGGTTGTGATGGGGTCCCATAGAGCCGCTGCGTGCTGGAGCTGGGGGCAGCCATGATGAGATGAGAGCGGGGGAATGCAAAATACATGAAGCAACATGAAAAGATGAGCAATGGGCCGGCAGCGCGTAACGCACGCGGCGAGACTTCATTTAAGGCAAAGAGCATCAGCCAATAAAGTTAATTGTTTTTGTCTGCATTCATCCCTCCCTCATGTTATATAGTTTTGGGGTGGTGGGGAGAAGGCGCGGCGGCGCGGCGGCGCGAAGCCGCATCAATTCTTTTGCTTTGACGTGTTTTATTAAAAAGAATAAATTCAGTTGCATTTTAACAACGAGAGGGATGGGAAGAGCCGCCTTTGTGTTGCGGGGCCGGTTGGTTGTGGGGTTGTTTTTTTTCTCTTCCCCTTCTTTATTTGTTTGATTCCGTCGCTGTCGTTTACATATTCCTCCTATCAATATTTGGGTCATTAAAAAGCATCCCATATCGAGAGGGGCCGCCGCCGCCGCCGCTCCAGATATATTACAGACATTTATATGGATGGCAGGGAAGGGGAAAGGACGGAGGGCTGAGAATTTGCAGGCCCGCGGTGATGGATGGCAGGGCAGGCTTCCCCTGACGCTTTATTGAGTTTCCGATGATTATCTCTCTCGGAGACATTTTTTACTGCTGACGGCCGAGCTGTCACCGCGCACCGTGGGGGGAAAGACAAAAACAACCCCCCCAACAATAATAACGCTTTAATCTCTTTACCGCGCTGCTCCCTGCCAGCTCAGATTCATCTTCCCTGACGCACGCAGTTCATTATCCTGCTCCTCCCTGGGTAGGAAATGACGACAAGTGAATAAGGAGATGGACTCACCCGGTTCTGTCGGAGCGAATAGGGAAGGGAAGGAGCTGGGCTGGTGTTCGTTGATCTTCGGGAGGTTCGTTAGCGGGGGCTCAACTTACCTTTCAGTTCTTTGGAGGGAGTGTGGAGGCTGCACATGGCTGAGCCCATCGGCCTTCATGATGCTCCAAGAGGAGCCGTCCATGATGGTCGGCCTCCCATCCTACAGCCACAGAGTCGTTAAGGTTGGAAAAGACCTCTAAGATCATCCAGTCCGGCCAACAACCAGCCATACCTTGTTTGCTCCTAGAATCAGAGAGTTGTTAAGCTCTAAGATCATCCAGCCCGGCCACCAACCAGCCATACCTTGTTTGCTCCCGGAATCAAAGAGTCATTAAGGCTGGGAATGACCTCTAAGATCATCCAGTCCGGCCAACAACCAGCCATACGTTGTTTGCTCCTAGAATCAGAGAGTTGTTAAGCTCTAAGATCATCCAGTTCTGCCACCAACCAGCCATACCTTGTTTGCTCCCGGAATCAAAGAGTCATTAAGGTTGGGAATGACCTCTAAGATCATCCAGTCTGGCCAACAACCAGCCATACCATCTTTACTCCTAGAATCAAAGAGTCATTAAGCTCTAAGATCATCCAGTTCTGCCACCAACCAGCCATACCTTGTTTGCTCACAGCATCAGAGTCATTGAGGGTGGAAATGATCTTTAAGGTCATCAAGTGCAGAAAAGATCTCTAAGATTGTTGAGTCCAATGGCCAGACCATCCCCACCATGTCCACCCGTGGAGTCAAAGACTCATTAAGAAGGTTGGAGATGGCCTCTAAGATCATCAAGTCCAACCTCCAACCATCCACACCATGTTTGTTCATAGAATCAAAGTGTCATTAAGGTTGGAGATGGCCTCTAAGATCATCAAGTCCAACCTCCAACCATCCACACCATGTTTGTTCATTGAATCAAAGCGTTGTTAAGGTTGGAGGTGGCCTCTAAGATCATCAAGTCCAACCTCCAACCAACCACACCATGTTTGTTCATAGAATCACCAAGGTTGGAAAAGACCTCCAAGAACAAGTCCAACCATCACAGCATCAAAGAGCCATTAAGGGTGGAAATGACCTCTAAGATTGTCAGGTCTGGAAACGATCTCTAAGGTCGTCAAGTCCGACGGCCAACCCATCCCTGCTGTGTCTGCTTATAGAATTAGGGAGTCATTAAGGTTGGAAACGACCTCTGAGATCATCAAGTCCAAAGGCCAACCATCCATAACGTGTTTAATCATAGACTCAAAGAGCCATTAAGGTTGGGAAGGCCCGCTGAGGTCGTCAGGTCCAACAGCCAACCCCATTCCCATCGTGTCCACTCATAGAATCAATGTCACCAAGGTGGGGAAAGACCCCTGAGTCAAGTCCAACCACCATCCATCCACACCACGTTTGCTCATAGAATCAAGGAGTCATTAAAGGTGGAAATGACCTCTAAGATTGTCGGGTCTAACCATCAACCACCCCCACCGTGTCTCCTCATGGAGTCAAAGAGTCATTAAGGTTGGAAATGGCCTCTAGGATAAAAGATCCCTAAGATCATCAAGTCCAACATCCAACCCGTCCCCACTGTGTTTGCTGATAGAATCAGGGTGTCGTCAAGCTTGGAAACGAGCTCTAAGTCAAGTCCAACATCCAACCCGTCCCCACCGTGCCCACTCAGAATCAAAGAGTCCCTAAGGTTGGAAATGGCCTCTGATCCCTGTCAGTTTCAGTCCCTAGAGACAGCTGCTGTGGTCACCGTCCAATTTTGATGGTTAGAGGAGGGCCAACATCACAGGAGGTTTTCTAGCCTGTCTCGTGGACCTGATACGGGCACATGGCTTCCCCACATTAGGGATATAACCCCCAACAAGGCCAAGCCTGGCTTCCCCACATTAGGGATATAACCCCCAACAAGGCCAAGCCTGGCTTCCCCACATTAGGGATATAACCCCCAACAAGGCCAAGCCTGGCTTCCCCACATTAGGGATATAACCCCCAACAAGGCCAAGCCTGGCTTCCCCACCTTAGGGATATAACCCCCAACAAGGCCAAGCCTGGCTTCCCCATGTAAGGGATATAACCCCCAACAAGGCCAAGCCTGGCTTCCCCACCTTAGGGATATAACCCCCAACAAGGCCAAGCCTGGCTTCCCCATGTTAGGGATATAACCCCCAACAAGGCCAAGCCTGGCTTCCCCATGTAAGGGATATAACCCCCAACAAGGCCAAGTCTGGCTTCCCCACATTAGGGATATAACCCCCAACAAGGCCAAGCCTGGCTTCCCCACATTAGGGATATAACCCCCAACAAGGCCAAGTCTGGCTTCCCCACATTAGGGATATAACCCCCAACAAGGCCAAGCCTGGCTTCCCCATGTAAGGGATATAACCCCCAACAAGGCCAAGCCTGGCTTCCCCACATTAGGGATATAACCCCCAACAAGGTCAAGCCTGGCTTCCCCATGTAAGGGATATAACCCCAACAAGGCCAAGCCTGGCTTCCCCACATTAGGGATATAACCCCCAACAAGGCCAAGCCTGGCTTCCCCACATTAGGGATATAACCCCCAACAAGGCCAAGCCTGGCTTCCCCATGTAAGGGATATAACCCCCAACAAGGCCAAGCCTGGCTTCCCCACATTAGGGATATAACCCCCAACAAGGCCAAGCCTGGCTTCCCCACATTAGGGATATAACCCCCAACAAGGCCAAGCCTGGCTTCCCCACCTTAGGGATATAACCCCCAACAAGGCCAAGCCTGGCTTCCCCACATTAGGGATATAACCCCCAACAAGGCCAAGCAGGCCATGCTTGCAGACAGGTGGGAGCTGCTCATGGCTGCCATTCCATACGTTGGCATTCAGCAGCACGTGGGGCTCAAGGGAAGGAAACAAATCTAATGAACCCAGTTCAGAGAGCAGCGGTTTCCATTCAAAGCAGCCTTGCAGCTCCTTGCTCTGATTTCACAGGACCTCGTGGGGCTAATTGCATTTGCTGCGGGACTTCCAGGCTTTGCAGCCAGCTCTAAAATGCGTTACCGTGATTGACTTCCATGGTGGCAGCATTCAGAGCCCGCGGGATGGGAACTGCGGGCCCCAAAGGAAAGGGGGGCAGCCTGGAGGGGTCGGGTTGTGCTCGGCAGCTCTTGACGCCTTTTCTTGCCCTGAAGCCTTGCCTTGCCTTGCCCTGAACCCTTCTCTTGCCTTGCCCTGAACCCTTCTCTTGTCTTGCCCTGAACCCTTCTCTTCTCTTGCCCTGAACCCTTCTCTTGCCTTGCCCTGAACCCTTCTCTTGTCTTGCCCTGAACCCTTCTCTTGTCTTGCCCTGAACCCTTCTCTTGCCTTGCCCCGAACCCTTCTCTTGTCTTGCCCTGAACCCTTCTCTTGTCTTGCCCTGAACCCTTCTCTTGTCTTGCCCTGAACCCTTCTCTTGTCTTGCCCTGAACCCTTCTCTTGTCTTGCCCTGAACCCTTCTCTTGTCTTGCCCTGAACCCTTCTCTTGTCTTGCCCCGAACCCTTCTCTTGTCTTGCCCTGAACCCTTCTCTTGCCTTGCCCTGAATCCTTCTCTTGCCTTGCCCTGAACCCTTCTCTTGCCTTGCCCTGAACCCTTCTCTTCTCTTGCCCTGAACCCTTCTCTTGCCTTGCCCTGAACCCTTCTCCTTTCTTGCCCTGAACCCTTCTCTTGTCTTGCCCTGAACCCTTCTCTTGTCTTGCCCTGAACCCTTCTCCTTTCTTGCCTTGCAGTCCTTGTGACCCGCGAGGACGACTTCAACAACCGCCTCAACGTCCGCGCCAGCTTCCGCGGCTGCACAGCGCTGCATTACGCCGTGCTGGCCGACGACTCCCTGAGCGTCCGGATGCTGCTGGAGGCAGGTGGGTGCTGCTGCTTCGGGCTCTGACCCACACTTGTGGGGCTCGGTGAGAGCCACGTGGGCCCGTCTTGAGGACGAGATGCGATTTGCTGCTCGCTGTCACCTCCATCCTGTGCCGTTCTGACGGGTGACGCCGTGGCCGCGGGATGGTTTGGGTTGGAAGGCTGAGCTCCCGGCCCTCCAACATCAACATCCCTTCATTGGCTCCGTGCACAGCCCACTCCTGTGGCAGAGGAGGAGGAGATGCTGGGCTGACAGGGCAGAGATGCGCTGCCATGACGACGGCTGCAATATTTACCCTCCCACCGCTCCTTTGCCACGGGGACGCGCTGCTCCGGCACAGCGCTGTGCAGACCCAGAGCGGGGCAGTGCTGCTGTAGGGCTGTCATGGTGTCTGTAGGGCTGTCACGTTGTAGGGCTGTCACATTGTAGGGCTGTCACGTTGTAGGGCTGTCACGTTGTAGGGCTGTCACACTGTAGGGCTGTCACATTGTAGGGCTGTCACACTGTAGGGCTGTCACACTGTAGGGCTGTCACGTTGTAGGGCTGTCACACTGTAGAGCTGTCACGTTGTAGGGCTGTCACAGTGTAGGGCTGTCATGTTGTAGGGCTGTCACACTGTAGGGCTGTCACACTGTAGGGCTGTCACGTTGTAGGGCTGTCACGCTGTAGGGCTGTCACAGTGTCTGTAGGGCTGTCACATTGTAGGGCTGTCACACTGTAGGGCTGTCACAGTGTCTGTAGGGCTGTCACACTGTAGGGCTGTCACGTTGTTACGCTGTCACACTGTAGGGCTGTCACACTGTAGGGCTGTCACAGTGTCTGTAGGGCTGTCACGTTGTAGGGCTGTCACACTGTAGGGCTGTCACAGTGTCTGTAGGGCTGTCACACTGTAGGGCTGTCACGTTGTAGGGCTGTCACACTGTCTGTAGGGCTGTCACACTGTAGGGCTGTCACACTGTAGGGCTGTCACGTTGTAGGGCTGTCACACTGTAGGGCTGTCACACTGTAGGGCTGTCACGCTGTAGGGCTGTCACCCTGTAGGGCTGTCACACTGTAGGGCTGTCACGTTGTAGGGCTGTCACAGTGTAGGGCTGTCACACTGTAGGGCTGTCACGCTGTAGGGCTGTCACGTTGTAGGGCTGTCACGGGGTAGGGCTGTCACAGGGTAGGGATGTCACAGTGTAGGGCTGTCACAGTGTAGGGCTGTCACACTGCAGGGCTGTCACGTTGTAGGGCTGTCATGCTGTAGGGCTGTCACACTGTAGGGCTGTCACTGTAGGGCTGTCACATTGTAGGGCTGTCACACTGTAGGGCTGTCACAGTGTCTGTAGGGCTGTCACACTGTAGGGCTGTCACGTTGTAGGGCTGTCACGTTGTAGGGCTGTCACACTGTAGGGCTGTCACTGTAGGGCTGTCACATTGTAGGGCTGTCACACTGTAGGGCTGTCACACTGTCTGTAGGGCTGTCACGTTGTAGGGCTGTCACACTGTAGGGCTGTCACACTGTAGGGCTGTCACACTGTAGAGCTGTCACGTTGTAGGGCTGTCACACTGTAGGGCTGTCACGTTGTAGGGCTGTCACACTGTAGGGCTGTCACACTGTAGGGCTGTCACGTTGTAGGGCTGTCATGTTGTAGGGCTGTCACACTGTAGAGCTGTCACGTTGTAGGGCTGTCACACTGTAGGGCTGTCACCCTGTAGGGCTGTCACACTGTAGGGCTGTCACACTGTAGGGCTGTCACGTTGTAGGGCTGTCATGTTGTAGGGCTGTCACAGTGTCTGTAGGGCTGTCACACTGTAGGGCTGTCACGTTGTAGGGCTGTCACACTGTAGGGCTGTCACACTGTAGAGCTGTCACACTGTAGGGCTGTCACAGTGTCTGTAGGGCTGTCACAGTGTAGGGCTGTCACACTGTAGGGCTGTCATGTTGTAGGGCTGTCACACTGTAGGGCAGTCACTGTAGGGCTGTCACGTTGTAGGGCTGTCACAGTGTCTGTAGGGCTGTCACATTGTAGGGCTGTCACACTGTAGGGATGTCACACTGTAGGGCTGTCACAGTGTCTGTAGGGCTGTCACGTTGTAGGGCTGTCACGTTGTAGGGCTGTCACGTTGTAGGGCTGTCACACTGTAGGGCTGTCATGTTGTAGGGCTGTCACACTGTAGGGCTGTCACACTGTAGGGCTGTCACGTTGTAGGGCTGTCATGTTGTAGGGCTGTCACATTGTAGGGCTGTCACTGTAGGGCTGTCACACTGTAGGGCTGTCACGTTGTAGGGCTGTCATGTTGTAGGGCTGTCACGTTGTAGGGCTGTCACACTGTAGGGCTGTCACGTTGTAGGGCTGTCACACTGTAGGGCTGTCACACTGTAGGGCTGTCACATTGTAGGGCTGTCACACTGTAGGGCTGTCACGTTGTAGGGCTGTCACACTGTAGGGCTGTCACGTTGTAGGGCTGTCACATTGTAGGGCTGTCACATTGTAGGGCTGTCACACTGTAGGGCTGTCACATTGTAGGGCTGTCACATTGTAGGGCTGTCACGTTGTAGGGCCGTCACACTGTAGGGCTGTCACGTTGTAGGGCTGTCACACTGTAGGGCTGTCACACTGTAGGGCTGTCACGTTGTAGGGCTGTCACATTGTAGGGCTGTCACAGTGTAGGGCTGTCACATTGTAGGGCTGTCACACTGTAGGGCTGTCACATTGTAGGGCTGTCACATTGTAGGGCTGTCACACTGTAGGGCTGTCACGTTGTAGGGCTGTCACAGTGTAGGCCTGTCACATTGTAGGGCTGTCACACTGTAGGGCTGTCACACTGTAGAGCTGTGTGTGTGATCCAAAGGGGATCCTGTGCGCCACCAGCTGTTGTTCGGATGGCGATTTCGGGTTCCCTGTTGGGATGTGGGGAAATGGCTTCAATCGAGGAGAGAGGAGCTCGGGACTGGGGCTGGCCCATCTGACCTTCCATCATCCCTCCCAGCTCAGACCATTCTGTGACCCTACCGTGGTTTCCTCGCTCGACCCAACGCGTCCATCTTCCTTTGGGCCCTTCCAACCCAACCCACGATTGCATCCATTGGATCCTCCTCCATAGGGGCACTTCTCCCCCCCCACCTCCCCCCCCATTCAGAGCAGGATGTTTCCTGTCTGCTGACACAGCGCAGCCCCCCTCGCCCCCCCCCCCCCAGTCCCCTCCATCTGCCTTTATTTTAACCAAGTATCCATTTACTCTCCCCGGCACTTCCTCTCCCGATGCCCTCAGGGCCAAAGCCATTAACTGACATCCCCCCCCCCTTCCGCCCTATGCTTCTATAGGGGAAGCCCCCTGCCCCTTTGTGCCCCTTTGTGCCCCTTTGTGCCCCATTCAGTGTCCGGGTGACCCCTCTGGACCTCCTCCCCTGGTGGTCAGCATGTGCGTGCCCAGCAGAGCGCGAGACGTCCCGCTGTGGTGGCTGGTGCCGTTTCGCAGCCTGCCGACCTGAGCTGACACCATCAATGTCCTCCTCCGTCTCAAGGAGTGGGTGTGAGCTGCTGTGCACCAGCACCATCGATCCGGGGGCTTTTTGTTTGTTAAGAGGGTTGGGGGGGGGGGGGGGTGAGAAGGAGAGGAGGGGGAAGGGGGGCTCTCCATCCAGACACGGCAGCGCTTTGCTTCTCTAAGGGCCCCGTTTCAATCTGCTGCATGAAATCCCCCCTCCCAAGGTCTGCTTTCTGCAGGCAAAGTGGAGCTCAGCACCCTAACAACTCCGGGGGCACTTTCCCCCCCTGCCCCCCACCACCCCGTGCTGCTGCTCTGTGTTCTGAAGGGCTCTCCCTTAGCAAAATGCTCTTCCAATGGGCAGAAGTTGCGCTGCCTTCCCTTCCAACCTGATGCGGCCCCGATGCTCCACGCGCTCTCACCCTGCTGCCCTCAGCTTCAGCCAAGGGAAAGGAGCTGCGGGCTGCTCTGCTTCTGCCTTATCCCAACTGGAGCTGAGGACCCATCGGCCTCGAGCTGCCGTGCAACCACAGCCCCACACCTGGCCCAGTCCTGGCCCCATAGGGACAGGAGCAGCATCGGGCAGCCCCCCCACGTGTCCCCACCTCCCCCAGTCAGCACCCAGAGCCCCGGCCAGCTGTTGGGCAGGAGAACCTGAGACACTTTCCCCTCTCGCTGCTCCTGTTTCCAATGAATTCAGTATCGATCCCTCCCGCTGAGCTGTAAATTTTGCAAAAGACAACAACAACAACAAAAAAATATGATTAAATGGAGCAATAGAACCTGCCAGCAGCAACGGCTCAATATGTTCCGGGACGACGTATCGACCCCAACGTCCGACCGCAGCGAGATCCACCGCCAGCCCGACCACACCAGTAATTAAAACCTGGAGAGATTGGGATTGAAAAGCTCAACGTCCAATGGAGCAATGAGTGTGAATGCTGGCGGTGTCGCAGTGCTTTAAGGGTTGGGTTCCCCAAAGGGCAGGGGAGCAGAGAGATCCCTCTTATGGTATTTCATGGTGTTTGGTGTGAGTCTGATTGCTCTGCACACGTGGAGGGGGAGCATCAAAGTGGGAGAGGGGGCAGCTTGTCCTATAGGGGGTTGTGCAGGACGGAGGCTTTCCTCAGCCCCCGTGCACCAGCAGTGCCCACTGAGACAGCTAAGGAAGGAGATCCCGAGTCGTGCAGTCATAGAACGATGAAGGAGGAGCCCTCTGAGGTCCGTATTGCTAATAAGAACCTTCCAGATCACTGGTTCTCCTTGCCCGGCTGGTCCTCACCTCCATCTGTAATCCCAAACGGAGCCATCTGTAATCCCAAACGGAGCTCGTGTGCCAACACGTGTTGTGCAGTGACTGAAATGCGGAACCCTCCTGGTTGGAAATGACCTCCAAGATCACCCAGACCAACCACCAGCCCAACCCCACATCGGTGCTCATAGAGCCAAAGAGTCATTAAGATTGGAAATGACCTCCGAGATCCCCAACTCAGCCCATCCCCACATCGGTGTTCATTAGAACCAAAGAGTCATTAGGGTTGGGAAGGGACCTCCGAGATCCCCAACTCAGCCCATCCCCACATTGTTACTCATTAGAACCAAAGAGTCATTAGGGTTGGAAATGACCTCCAAGATCCCCAACCCAGCCCATCCCTACATTGTTGCTCATAGAACCAAAGAGTCATTAGGGTTGGAAATGACCTCTGAGATCCCCAACTCAGCCCATCCCCACATCACTGCTCATAGAACCAAAGAGTCATTAGGGTTGGAAATGACCTCCAAGATCACCCAGACCAACCACCAGCCCATCCCCACATTGGTGCTCATAAAGCCAAAGAGTCATTAAGGTTGGAAATGACCTCCGAGATCCCCAACCCAGCCCATCCCCACATCGGTGCTCATTAGAACCAAAGAGTCATTAAGGTTGGAAATGACCTCCAAGATCCCCAACCCAGCCCATCCCCACATCGCTGCTCATAGAGCCAAAGAGTCATTAGGGTTGGAAGGGACCTCTAAGATCCCCAACTCAGCCCATCCCCACATTGTTGCTCATTAGAACCAGAGTCATTAAGGTTGGAAATGACCTCCAAGATCACTCAGACCAACCACCAGCCCATCCCCACATCGGTGCTCATAGAACCGAAGAGTCATTAAGGTTGGAAGGGACCTCCAAGATCCCCAACCCAGCCCATCCCCACATCGCTGCTCATAGAACCAGAGTCATTAAGGTTGGAAGGGACCTCCGAGATCCCCAACCCAGCCCATCCCTACATTGTTACTCATTAGAACCAAAGAGTCATTAGGGTTGGAAATGACCTCCAAGATCACCCAGACCAACCACCAGCCCAACCCCACATCGGTGCTCATAGAACCAAAGAGTCATTAGGGTTGGAAATGACCTCCGAGATCCCCAACCCAGCCCATCCCCACATCGCTGCTCATAGAGCCAAAGAGTCATTAAGGTTGGAAGGGACCTCTGAGATCCCCAACTCAGCCCATCCCCACATTGTTACTCATTAGAACCAAAGAGTCATTAAGGTTGGAAATGACCTCCAAGATCCCCAACTCAGCCCATCCCCACATTGTTGTTCATTAAAACCAAAGAGTCATTAAGGTTGGAAGGGACCTCCGAGATCCCCAACCCAGCCCATCCCCACATTGGTGTTCATTAGAACCGAAGAGTCATTAGGGTTGGAAGGGACCTCCGAGATCCCCAACCCAGCCCATCCCCGCCACGCGTGCCAACCGTGCTCATGTTGTGTCCCATACAGCTGGTGTTGGTAGGAGCCATAGCTGAGCCCAGCTCTCTGGTGTTGGCCCACATCCCATCCCTCTCCAACTCCCTGCTCTTTATTGTCCAGTCCTGGATGCCTTTAGCTTTCTTTCTGTTCGGATCCCCAACCCTCCACGTTGGGTTGTCCAACCACCGCTGCTGGGAGGAGGAGGCCTTGAAGCACAACTTGTGCTCCCTGGGGGCACCTGTCCGGATTCCTGCTCTGCCTTGAGGATTCCCATCCACGCATCCCATCGTTTGGGTTGGAAGGGACATTTTGAGGTCATAGGATGGCCCGTGTTGGAAGGGACCTCCAGGATCATGGAGCTCCATCCCCCATGTGATCCAATGCCCGAACCCTACCCGGTTCCTTGGCAAGCATCGTTCTTTCTCCCTTGCTGCTCCTTGTGGGAGCGTTGCTCTCATTCCTTTGTGCTGGGAATGGGGGCAGACCCTCAGCAGGGCTCCACATCCAGCACCCACTGACACATCCCTGCATGACAGAGGTGTGAGGAGGGGGTGGGGGGTCAGGCTCACAGGCTCCTATTAACACGGCATGACAAAAGCCTTTTGCGAACGCCGTGTCTGATTGATTTAAAAGAAAAACCAGATCTGCGTTACTGGACACAGGGAAAAAAAAAAACCAAAGCAGAAGGGTGATCATGCTAATTCAATCACGGGAGGCTCAGGAGGACAGGAGTCCTTTCGTATTACCGTAACTGGCCATGTGCAGCAATAAGGTTGTCGGTCCTTGTCAGAGCTGATGGCTGTTGGCACTCTGCAATCCCGGCTGTGGATGGGTGGGACCCGCCGTGGACCGGAGCCTTTTCAGTGTCTCCCCTTGTTAGGATTCAGTTTTGCTTCACCACAAATGAGAGTCGAGGGGTTTTCGTCCGTGCACCAACATCAGCGTGGGCTCTGCGCTGCTGGATGGAGGGACCCGGCGGGGGGTGGGATGTCCCACAGGGACCCAGGAGACCTGGAGGAGCCCCCAGTGAAATGAGTCCTGAAGCTGCTGTAGGTTGAGAAGCTCTGGGAGACTGGAGCTGGGTTTTGGCTGCTGGGAACGGTGCTCTGCGTGCGCCGGGGTGAAGCTGGGCTGACTTCTTGCCCAGCCACTCGGTTGCCGCCTTCTCCATCTTCAGGGTGGGGACAGAGGGGGATATGGAACAAGGATGGAGGATATGGAACAAGGATGGGAGATATGGAGCAAGGATGGAGGATATGGAGCAAGGATGGAGGATATGGAGCAAGGATGGGAGATATGGAGCAAGGATGGAGGATATGGAGCAAGGATGGAGGATATGGAGCAAGGATGGAGGATATGGAACAAGGATGGAGGATATGGAGCAAGGATGGAGGATATGGAGCAAGGGTGGGGGATATGGAGCAAGGATGGAGGGTATGGAACAAGGATGGAGGATATGGAGCAAGGATGGAGGATATGGAGCAAGGATGGGAGATATGGAGCAAGGATGGAGGATATGGAGCAAGGATGGAGGATATGGAGCAAGGATGGAGGATATGGAACAAGGATGGAGGATATGGAGCAAGGATGGAGGATATGGAGCAAGGGTGGAGGATATGGAGCAAGGATGGAGGATATGGAACAAGGATGGAGGATATGGAACAAGGATGGAGGATATGGAGCAAGGGTGGAGGATATGGAGCAAGGATGGAGGATATGGAGCAAGGATGGAGGATATGGAGCAAGGATGGAGGATATGGAACAAGGATGGAGGATATGGAGCAAGGGTGGAGGATATGGAGCAAGGATGGAGGATATGGAGCAAGGATGGAGGATATGGAGCAAGGGTGGAGGATATGGAACAAGGATGGAGGATATGGAGCAAGGATGGAGGATATGGAGCAAGGGTGGGGGATATGGAGCAAGGATGGAGGGTATGGAACAAGGATGGAGGATATGGAATAAGGATGGAGGATATGGAGCAAGGATGGAGGATATGGAGCAAGGATGGAGGATATGGAGCAAGGATGGAGGATATGGAGAAAGGATGGAGGATATGGAACAAGGATGGAGGATATGGAGCAAGGGTGGAGGATATGGAACAAGGATGGGGGATATGGAGCAAGGATGGAGGGTATGGAACAAGGATGGAGGATATGGAACAAGGATGGAGGACAAGGATGGAGGATATGGAGGACAAGGAGTGAGGATGGAGGACAGGGATAAGGAGGGAGGACATGGCACAAGGAGGGAGGACAGGGATATGGATGGAGGACAGGGATAAAGATGGAGGACAGGGGATGAGGATGGAGGACAGGGATAGAGGACATGGCACAATGAAGGAGGACAGGGATATGGATGGAGGACAGGGATATGGATGGAGGACAAGGGGTGAGGATGGAGGACAGGGATATGGATGGAGGACAAGGGGTGAGGATGGAGGACAGGGATAAGGCTGGACGACATGGCACAAGGATGGAGGACAGGGATAAGGATGGAGGATAGGGATAAGGATAGAGGACATGGCACAAGGATGGAGGACAGGGATATGGATGGAGGACAGGGGATGAGGATGGAGGACAGGGATAGAGGATATGGAACAATGAAGGAGGACAGGGATAAGGATGGAGGACAAGGGGTGAGGATGGAGGACAGGGATATAGATGGAGGACAGGGATATGGATGGAGGACAGGGATAAGGCTGGACGACATGGCACAAGGATGGAGGACAGGGATAAGGATGGAGGACAAGGGGTGAGGATGGAGGACAGGGATAAGGATGGGGGACAAGGGGTGAGGATGGAGGACAGAGATAAGGATGGAGGACAGGGATAAGGATGGGGGACAAGGGGTGAGGATGGAGGACAGAGATAAGGATGGAGGACAGGGGATGAGGATGGAGGACAGGGATAGAGGACATGGCACAATGAAGGAGGACAGGGATAAGGATGAACGACAGGGATAAGGATGGAGGACAGGGATAAGGATGGAGGATGAGGGGTGAGGATGGAGGACAGGGATAAGGATGGAGGACAGGGGATGAGGATGGAGGACAGGGATAGAGGACATGGCACAATGAAGGAGGACAGGGATATGGATGGAGGACAGGGATAAGGATGGAGGACAGGGATAAGGATAGAGGACATGGCACAAGGAGGGAGGACAGGGATAAGGATGGAGGACAGGGATAAGGATGGAGGACAGGGATATGGATGGAGGACAGGGATATGGATGAAGGACAGGGATATGGATGGAGGACAAGGGGTGAGGGCCTGGGTCCATCCCTGCCCATCCATCTGCTGCCTGTATCTCCGCTGCTCCCCACGGCCCCCCAGCCTTGGGGAAGACGTGTAGCGCAGCGCCGCATCCCGCGCTCTATTGACAACTGATCCGCAGTGTGAAGGAATTCAAGACAAATGGTGCGAGGGACGGAGTTAATAAAAACTGAAAAATTGAGGGCTGTCACTCGGCGAAACCTGCTTCGATCCCGCCGGCAGCAACATATTTCCCCAATGAGTGACCTTCCGCAGCTGCCGCCGTTGCGCGCGCGGGCGATGCCGGTGAGCTGGCCGTGCCATTCATCAACCACGATCAGCTGGGGGCCTCCCAATGCAGGAGGGAGGTGCAGGCAGCACAGCCCGAGGTGCTGCCCAGGTGTTGGCTCCGTGACAGCGGCGGGAGGTGACGGATGGGCTCCCATTATGGCGGCGTGGGCGGCGGTGGGAGGAGGAGGTCAGGCCGGCGGCCGCGGCGATGTGCCATTAGCAGGAGGGGGGGCAGCGTTATTTATGGGGTGGGGATGGACGAGCCGGGTTCTATCAATTATTGCCGCAATTAGTCAAGTCGTCAAAGCCATTAACGGAGGGGACTGAGCCAATATTGGGTGGGTGGCTGTTATCGATAGGGACGGGGGGTCGGAGGGACGACCCACAGCCGTCCTTTTGGGGGGGAAGCCTCGAGGATGGAAGTGCAGCCCCCTCCTCACCACCTCCCCATGCAGGGGATCGAGCTCCAGCCCTGACCCCATCACCTCCCTTATCCTGTCTCCCCTATTCCCATGGTGCCATACTGGTGTCCTTCCTATTCCCATGGTGCCATACTGGTGTCCTTCCTATTCCCATGGTGCCATACTGGTGTCCTTCCTATTCCCATGGTGCCATACTGGTGTCCTTCCTATTCCCATGGTGCCATACTGGTGTCCTTCCTATTCCCATGGTGCCATACTGGTGTCTCCCCTATTCCCATGGTGCCATACTGGTGTCTCCCTATTCCCATGGTGCCATACTGGTGTCTCCCCTATTCCCATGGTGCCATACTGGTGTCCTTCCTATTCCCATGGTGCCATACTGGTGTCCTTCCTATTCCCATGGTGCCATACTGGTGTCTCCCCTATTCCCATGGTGCCATACTGGTGTCTCCCTATTCCCATGGTGCCATACTGGTGTCTCCCCTATTCCCATGGTGCCATACTGGTGTCTCCCCTATTCCCATGGTGCCATACTGGTGTCCTTCCTATTCCCATGGTGCCATACTGGTGTCCTTCCTATTCCCATGGTGCCATACTGGTGTCCTTCCTATTCCCATGGTGCCATACTGGTGTCCTTCTATTCCCATGGTGCCATACTGGTGTCCTTCCTATTCCCATGGTGCCATACTGGTGTCCTTCCTATTCCCATGGTGCCATACTGGTGTCTCCCCTATTCCCATGGTGCCATACTGGTGTCTCCCCTATTCCCATGGTGCCATACTGGTGTCTCCCCTATTCCCATGGTGCCATACTGGTGTCTCCCCTATTCCCATGGTGCCATACTGGTTTCCTTCCTATTCCCATGGTGCCATACTGGTGTCTCCCTATTCCCATGGTGCCATACTGGTGTCCTTCCTATTCCCATGGTGCCATACTGGTGTCCTTCTATTCCCATGGTGCCATACTGGTGTCTCCCTATTCCCATGGTGCCATACTGGTGTCCCTTCTATTCCCATGGTGCCATACTGGTGTCTCCCCTATTCCCATGGTGCCATACTGGTGTCTCCCCTATTCCCATGGTGCCATACTGGTGTCTCCCCTATTCCCATGGTGCCATACTGGTGTCCTTCCTATTCCCATGGTGCCATACTGGTGTCTCCCCTATTCCCATGGTGCCATACTGGTGTCCTTCCTATTCCCATGGTGCCATACTGGTGTCCCTCCTATTCCCATGGTGCCATACTGGTGTCCTTCCTATTCCCATGGTGCCATACTGGTGTCTCCCCTATTCCCATGGTGCCATACTGGTGTCCTTCCTATTCCCATGGTGCCATACTGGTGTCCTTCCTATTCCCATGGTGCCATACTGGTGTCTCCCCTATTCCCATGGTGCCATACTGGTTTCATTCCTATTCCCATGGTGCCATACTGGTGTCCTTCCTATTCCCATGGTGCCATACTGGTGTCCTTCTATTCCCATGGTGCCATACTGGTGTCCTTCTATTCCCATGGTGCCATACTGGTGTCTCCCCTATTCCCATGGTGCCATACTGGTGTCTCCCCTATTCCCATGGTGCCATACTGGTGTCTCCCCTATTCCCATGGTGCCATACTGGTGTCCTTCCTATTCCCATGGTGCCATACTGGTGTCTCCCCTATTCCCATGGTGCCATACTGGTGTCCTTCCTATTCCCATGGTGCCATACTGGTGTCCCTCCTATTCCCATGGTGCCATACTGGTGTCCTTCCTATTCCCATGGTGCCATACTGGTGTCTCCCCTATTCCCATGGTGCCATACTGGTGTCCTTCCTATTCCCATGGTGCCATACTGGTGTCCTTCCTATTCCCATGGTGCCATACTGGTGTCTCCCCTATTCCCATGGTGCCATACTGGTTTCATTCCTATTCCCATGGTGCCATACTGGTGTCCTTCTATTCCCATGGTGCCATACTGGTGTCCCTCCTATTCCCATGGTGCCATACTGGTGTCTCCCCTATTCCCATGGTGCCATACTGGTTTCATTCCTATTCCCATGGTGCCATACTGGTGTCCTTCCTATTCCCATGGTGCCATACTGGTGTCCTTCCTATTCCCATGGTGCCATACTGGTGTCTCCCCTATTCCCATGGTGCCATACTGGTTTCATTCCTATTCCCATGGTGCCATACTGGTGTCCTTCCTATTCCCATGGTGCCATACTGGTGTCCCTCCTATTCCCATGGTGCCATACTGGTGTCCTTCCTATTCCCATGGTGCCATACTGGTGTCTCCCCTATTCCCATGGTGCCATACTGGTGTCCTTCCTATTCCCATGGTGCCATACTGGTGTCCCTCCTATTCCCATGGTGCCATACTGGTGTCCTTCCTATTCCCATGGTGCCATACTGGTGTCTCCCCTATTCCCATGGTGCCATACTGGTTTCATTCCTATTCCCATGGTGCCATACTGGTGTCCTTCTATTCCCATGGTGCCATACTGGTTTCCTTCCTATTCCCATGGTGCCATACTGGTGTCCTTCCTATTCCCATGGTGCCATACTGGTGTCCTTCCTATTCCCATGGTGCCATACTGGTGTCCTTCCTATTCCCATGGTGCCATACTGGTGTCCCTCCTATTCCCATGGTGCCATACTGGTGTCCTTCCTATTCCCATGGTGCCATACTGGTGTCTCCCCTATTCCCATGGTGCCATACTGGTGTCTCCCCTATTCCCATGGTGCCATACTGGTGTCTCCCCTATTCCCATGGTGCCATACTGGTGTCTCCCCTATTCCCCTGGTGCCATACTGGTGTCTCCCCTATTCCCATGGTGCCATACTGGTGTCTCCCCTATTCCCATGGTGCCATACTGGTGTCCTTCCTATTCCCATGGTGCCATACTGGTGTCCTTCCTATTCCCATGGTGCCATACTGGTGTCCTTCCTATTCCCATGGTGCCATACTGGTGTCCTTCCTATTCCCATGGTGCCATACTGGTGTCCTTCCTATTCCCATGGTGCCATACTGGTGTCTCCCCTATTCCCATGGTGCCATACTGGTGTCTCCCCTATTCCCATGGTGCCATACTGGTGTCTCCCCTATTCCCATGGTGCCATACTGGTGTCCTTCCTATTCCCATGGTGCCATACTGGTGTCCCTCCTATTCCCATGGTGCCATACTGGTGTCTCCCCTATTCCCATGGTGCCATACTGGTTTCATTCCTATTCCCATGGTGCCATACTGGTGTCCTTCCTATTCCCATGGTGCCATACTGGTGTCCTTCCTATTCCCATGGTGCCATACTGGTGTCTCCCCTATTCCCATGGTGCCATACTGGTGTCCCTCCTATTCCCATGGTGCCATACTGGTGTCCTTCCTATTCCCATGGTGCCATACTGGTGTCTCCCCTATTCCCATGGTGCCATACTGGTGTCCTTCCTATTCCCATGGTGCCATACTGGTGTCTCCCCTATTCCCATGGTGCCATACTGGTGTCCTTCCTATTCCCATGGTGCCATACTGGTGTCCCTCCTATTCCCATGGTGCCATACTGGTGTCTCCCCTATTCCCATGGTGCCATACTGGTGTCTCCCCTATTCCCATGGTGCCATACTGGTGTCCTTCCTATTCCCATGGTGCCATACTGGTGTCCTTCCTATTCCCATGGTGCCATACTGGTGTCCCTCCTATTCCCATGGTGCCATACTGGTGTCCTTCCTATTCCCATGGTGCCATACTGGTGTCTCCCCTATTCCCATGGTGCCATACTGGTGTCTCCCCTATTCCCATGGTGCCATACTGGTGTCTCCCCTATTCCCCTGGTGCCATACTGGTGTCTCCCCTATTCCCATGGTGCCATACTGGTGTCCTTCCTATTCCCATGGTGCCATACTGGTGTCCTTCCTATTCCCATGGTGCCATACTGGTGTCCTTCCTATTCCCATGGTGCCATACTGGTGTCCTTCTATTCCCATGGTGCCATACTGGTGTCCTTCCTATTCCCATGGTGCCATACTGGTGTCCTTCCTATTCCCATGGTGCCATACTGGTGTCCTTCTATTCCCATGGTGCCATACTGGTGTCCTTCCTATTCCCATGGTGCCATACTGGTGTCCTTCCTATTCCCATGGTGCCATACTGGTGTCTCCCCTATTCCCATGGTGCCATACTGGTGTCTCCCCTATTCCCATGGTGCCATACTGGTGTCCTTCCTATTCCCATGGTGCCATACTGGTGTCCTTCCTATTCCCATGGTGCCATACTGGTGTCTCCCCTGTTACCCCACATCTCTGCCTCCAGACTTTGGCCTGCCGTACCCCAACCTTTCTCTGCATCCACCCCGCTCATTCCCAGTACAGAACTGGGACCAGTTTGTGCTCCCCACGCAGGTTTATCTCTCTGTGTGCACCCCGCATCCCCCCCCAGCAGTTCAATCTCTGGCCTTTACCGACTGGTTGTTCCCAATGCTCCCCAAAGAGCGGAGCCGTGTTACCCCACAGCCCATGGGCTTATCCCTGCGTGCACAGCTCAGACCGGGACCCCCCTCCCCCCATAGGAGCTGCTGGGGGTGCGGGGCTCCCTGACCTTCCCCCCTTTTCTCCCTGCCCACAGGTGCCAACCCGCTGCAGAAGAACGAGATGGGCCACACGCCACTGGATTACGCCCGCGAGGGGGAGGTGATGAACCTCCTGAAGGCGTCGGAGGCCAAGGTGAGCTGGGCTGCACCGCTCCTGGATCATGGAGCCCCAGGGACGGGACCTGCTGGGGGTGGGGGCTGCGGTTCCCAAGCAGAAGGAGCCCTCGGGGGGTTGGGAGCCCCAGTTTGCAGCCAGATGTTGGGCTGGGAAGGCTCCGTGCTGCACTGGGAATGGGAGCACGAGTGGCACCGTGTCGCCCCACGTCGCGTCCCTCAGGCCGTGCTCTGCAGGTTGGCATTTCAGCTCATCTGTTGGAGAGCTGAGGTTGAAAGGATATGGGAGCTGGGGGTGATGGATGGTTGATGCAGGGACAGTGACTGCGCTTAGAAGTGATTCAGCCAGGTGACCATATCTGCGCTCCCATAGGACAGAGCAGAGCTCAGATCCACGTCCCGAGCGTGGAACGTTTGCGTTCCGTGCTGGGTGGGAGGGAGACGCTGCAGAGCTGGGAGGCAGCAAAACCCAGCTCCAAAACCCTTTGGATCTTAATGGGAGGAGGAGGAGGAGGAGGAGCAGGAATCGCTGCTGGGCAAATGATCCCCAGGGTGCAACGTTGGCCAAACCCAACAGCCCAAACCAACAACCCATGTTGGATTTGACGCTTAACAAATAGACTGAGGAGAGCAAAGGAGATAAATTCCTGCCGCGGATGACGGTGTGTGTGTGTATAAAACATAAGGCAGGACGGGCAGATGTGATGAACGCGGCGCTCCGGGGGGTCTCAGCCGCCCCAATTCCTGCTTCTCCATTGAGAGTCTTTGTGAATTTATTGCTCGTTTTAATCACTGCCAGCGAATGAATTGGCAGAGCTATTAACCGCGTGGGCACAGCCCATAGATTTTATTTACATATCCCGCTGACAGAAGAACAAGGGACTTTTCATATGTATTTTTAATTTATTGGGATTTCTCTCGCTCTCGTCGCGGGTTCCCAGCTGAGCAGAATGGGGACGTATGGGGGAGCAGCCCTTGGAGTTGGTGCCATCCGACCCGGGCTAAAAAGCTGTATGGAACCATAGAGCACAGCAGCGGGAGCGGGAAGGGACCTCCAAAAGCCACCTGGTCCCACTCATGGGACACCCACAGCTCGTTGTTAGGTGCTCACAGCCCCGTCCAACCTGAGCAGGGATGTGACATCCAACACCTCTATGGTCAACCTGTGCCAGTAGTCGCTCACCGCCCTTATCAGAAACACTTCACATCCAGTCTGTACCTCACCTCTTTTCCTATGGAACCATTTCCACGCGCTCTGTCACACAGTCCGTCCCCTCCATTCCCACATCCCCCTTTAGATACAATTGTTCCCCTCCATCCCCTCCATACTCACACCCCCTTTAGATTTAGGTGTTCCCCTCCATCCCCTCCATTCTTACATCCCCCTTAGATACAATTGTTCCCCTCCATCCCCTCCATTCTTACATCCCCTTTAGGTACAGATGTTCCCCTCCATCCCCTCCATTCTTACATCCCCCTTTAGATACAATTGTTCCCTTCCATCCCCTCCATACTCACACCCCCTTTAGATACAATTGTTCCCCTCCATCCCCTGTATTCCCACATCCCCCTTTAGATACAGACATTCCCCTCCATCCCCTCCATTCTTACATCCCCTTTAGGTACAGATGTTCCCCTCCATCCCCTCCATTCCCACATCCCCCTTTAGATACAGGCATTCCCCTCCATCCCCTCCTTACTCACATCCCCCTTTAGATACAGGCATTCCCCTCCATCCCCTCCATACTTACATCCCCCTTTAGATACAATTGTTCCCCTCCATCCCCTCCATTCCCACATCCCCTTTAGATACAATTGTTCCCCTCCATCCCCTCCATTCCCACATTGCCCTTTAGATACAAGCATTCCCCTCCATCCCCTCAATTCTTACATCCCCTTTAGATACAGGTGTTCCCCTCCATCCCCTCATACTCACATCCCCTTTAGATACAACTGTTCCCCTCCATCCCCTCCATACTCACACCCCCTTTAGATACAGGCATTCCCCTCCATCCCCTCCATACTCACACCCCCTTTAGATACAGGCATTCCCCTCCATCCCCTCCATACTCACACCCCCTTTAGATACAGGCGTTCCCCTCCATCCCCTCCATTCCCACATCCCCTTTAGATACAATTGTTCCCCTCCATCCCCTCCATTCCCACATCCCCTTTAGATACAATTGTTCCCCTCCATCCCCTCCATTCCCACATCCCCTTTAGATACAATTGTTCCCCTCCATCCCCTCCATACTCACATCCCCCTTTAGATACAGGTGTTCCCCTCCATCCCCTCCATTCTCCCATCCCCCTTTGGAAGCCGTCGTTCCCGTCCCTGCCCATCCCGTTCCTGCTCCCAATGCTTTCTCCCCTTTGCAGTTCCAGGAGGAGCAGCGCCGTCGGGAGTTGGAGGAGCGCCGCAGGTTCCCCCTGGAGCAGCGGCTGAAGGAGCACATCATCGGCCAGGAGAGCGCCATCGCCACAGTGGGGGCAGGTGAGATCCAACCCACGTTTGCCTTAGGAATGTTATTCATTGGGAGCTCCCCGGCGGTTCTCTATGGCTTTTTGTATGTAAATACCCCCCACACGGGCTGCTCTGGGGGGTTTCTGGGTGCTGCTTTCCCTCGGGGGGTTTGTTCCACAAGGAAGATGGGAGTCAGAGATCCACAGGGGCCTCCAGGGCACACTGAGAGTCTGTGGTCAGCCTGCAGTCAACTGTTGGCCAACCAGTGGTCAACCGTTGGTCACCTGTTAGCCAACCATTGGTCAACTGTTAGCCAACCATTGGTCAACTGTTGGTCAACCATTGGCCAACCGTTGGTCAACCATTGGCCAACCATTGGTCAACCTTTGGTCACCTGTTAGCCAACCATTGTCCAACCATTGGTCACCTGTTAGCAAACCATTGGTCAACTATTGGCCAATCATTGGTCACCTGTTGGTCAATCATTGGCCAACCATTGGCCACCTGTTAGCCAACCAGTGGTCAACTATAGGCCAACCATTGGTCCCCTGTTAGCCAACCATTGGTCAACTGTTGGCCAACCATTGGCCACCTGTTAGCCAACCACTGATCAACTATAGGCCAACCATTGGTCACCTGTTAGCCAACCAGTGGTCAACTGTTGGTTAACTATTGGCCACATGTTAGCCAACCATTGGCCAACCACTGATCAACTATTGGCCAACCATTGGCCAACCAGGTCAGCCAGGTGCTTCTCCGCAGAGCCCCTTTCCATCAGCTCGGTCCTGTTCCCATACAGCCGCATGTGTTTGTTCCCTGGCTGCGTGTGCTACATCAGCTCAAGAGGGACCATTAGCAAGGCCGACACGGGGGGGTCACCGCCCCACTCTTCTCCCTCAGCACCCAAAGGTTGGCATCCCTGGCCTGGAAGCTGCAGTTCAGTGCAGAGCAGCATCAGGAGGAGGTCAATACCTGCCCTACCTCCTCCGGTTGGTCCCAGTTTCCCTTGGAAACAGCATCCAATGTCTCCTTTATCCGGAGCTGCTGTTACTGCGCTTGGAGTTCTGTTTTCCCCTCTTAAGAAGGAAATGAATGGATGAGGAAGCAGAGAGCCTGGCCTCTGCTGGCTGTGCTGGTGGATACACCAGCAGGTCTAAGGAAGTCATCCTGCCCCTGTACTCGGCATTGGTGAGGCCTCACCTCGAGTACTGTGTCCAGTTTTGGGCACCTCAGCACAGGAAGGACATGGAGGCACTGGAGCAGGTCCAGAGAAGGGCAATGAGGCTCGTGAAGGGCTTGGAGAATCAGCCCTATGAGGAGAGACTAAGGAAGCTGGGGCTGTTTAGTCTGAGGAAGAGGAGGCTGAGGGGAGACCTTATTGCCGTCTGCCAGTACCTGAAAGGTTCTTACAGTGAGAGTGGGGCAGGTCTCTTCTCACTAGTGACAAGTGACAGGACGAGGGGAAATGGCCTCAAGTTGCGCCAGGGCAAGTTCAGGTTGGATATTAGGAAGAACTTCTTTACAGAAAGGGTGGTTAGGTACTGGAATGGGATACACACGGTTAGGGACTGGAATGGGATACACATGGTTAGGGACTGGAATGGGATAGACATGGTTAGGGACTGGAATGGGATACACATGGTTAGGGACTGGAATGGGATACACATGGTTAGGGACTGGAATGGGATCCACATGGTTAGGGACTGGAATGGGATACACATGGTTAGGGACTGGAATGGGATACACATGGTTAGGGACTGGAATGGGATACACACGGTTAGGGACTGGAATGGGATACACATGGTTAGGGACTGGAATGGGATACACACGGTTAGGGACTGGAATGGGATACACACGGTTAGGGACTGGAATGGGATACACATGGTTAGGGACTGGAATGGGATACACATGGTTAGGGACTGGAATGGGATAGACATGGTTAGGGACTGGAATGGGATACACATGGTTAGGGACTGGAATGGGATACACATGGTTAGGGACTGGAATGGGATACACATGGTTAGGGACTGGAATGGGATACACATGGTTAGGGACTGGAATGGGATACACACGGTTAGGGACTGGAATGGGATAGACATGGTTAGGGACTGGAATGGGATACACATGGTTAGGGACTGGAATGGGATACACATGGTTAGGGACTGGAATGGGATACACATGGTTAGGGACTGGAATGGGATCCACATGGTTAGGGACTGGAATGGGATACACATGGTTAGGGACTGGAATGGGATACACATGGTTAGGGACTGGAATGGGATACACACGGTTAGGGACTGGAATGGGATACACATGGTTAGGGACTGGAATGGGATAGACATGGTTAGGGACTGGAATGGGATAGACATGGTTAGGGACTGGAATGGGATACACATGGTTAGGGACTGGAATGGGATACACATGGTTAGGGACTGGAATGGGATAGACATGGTTAGGGACTGGAATGGGATACACATGGTTAGGGACTGGAATGGGATACACATGGTTAGGGACTGGAATGGGATACACATGGTTAGGGACTGGAATGGGATACGCATGGTTGGGGACTGGAATGGGATACACATGGTTAGGGACTGGAATGGGATACACATGGTTAGGGACTGGAATGGGATAGACATGGTTAGGGACTGGAATGGGATAGACATGGTTAGGGACTGGAATGGGATACACATGGTTAGGGACTGGAATGGGATACACATGGTTAAGGACTGGAATGGGATAGACATGGTTAGGGACTGGAATGGGATAGACATGGTTAGGGACTGGAATGGGATACACACGGTTAGGGACTGGAATGGGATAGACATGGTTAGGGACTGGAATGGGATACACACGGTTAGGGACTGGAATGGGATACACATGGTTAGGGACTGGAATGGGATACACATGGTTAGGGACTGGAATGGGATACACATGGTTAGGGACTGGAATGGGATACACATGGTTAGGGACTGGAATGGGATACACATGGTTAGGGACTGGAATGGGATACGCATGGTTGGGGACTGGAATGGGATACACATGGTTAGGGACTGGAATGGGATACACATGGTTAGGGACTGGAATGGGATAGACATGGTTAGGGACTGGAATGGGATAGACATGGTTAGGGACTGGAATGGGATACACATGGTTAGGGACTGGAATGGGATACACATGGTTAAGGACTGGAATGGGATAGACATGGTTAGGGACTGGAATGGGATAGACATGGTTAGGGACTGGAATGGGATACACACGGTTAGGGACTGGAATGGGATAGACATGGTTAGGGACTGGAATGGGATACACACGGTTAGGGACTGGAATGGGATACACATGGTTAGGGACTGGAATGGGATACACATGGTTAGGGACTGGAATGGGATACACATGGTTAGGGACTGGAATGGGATACACACGGTTAGGGACTGGAATGGGATAGACATGGTTAGGGACTGGAATGGGCTCCCCAAGGAGGTGGTTGAATCGCCATCCCTGATGTGTTTAGGAGCCGTTTGGATGTGGTGCTCAGGGATATGATTTAGCAGAGGGTTGTTGTTGTTTTTTAAGAGATCGGCTACTGGTTAGGCTGCGGTTGGACCTGATGATCTTCAAGGTCTTTTCCAACCTGAGTCATTCTATGATTCTATGATTCTATACAGGCGTCCAGCAGGGCTGGGAGGGAGCGCTGATGATCTGATGGAGCTGAGGGGCAAAAATAAACCAGAGCAGTTTTGCCTCCCTTGTACCCGAATCCGGTGTCTGCAAGGCGGGCAGGGAGGGCTGAGGTGTGAGCAGCAAGCAGAGCGCCAGCTACAAAGCCCAGCCAACAAAGGGGGGTGCTGGGCCAGCTCGGAGCCCTGCGAAGCACAGCAGAGCCCCTCTGCTCCCACAGCGGCTGTGCCTGGGGGCAGCGGCTCGGGCTAATTGGGAAGCTTTGATTAATGGGCAGCTCCTGCTTCTGACACAGGTGGTGTTTGCGCGCATTAAAGCAGCCGCCTTTATGGAGGTTTCTCTTATTGAATTATAGGGAATGCGCTCCGTTTCTCCCCCCCCCCCCCACATCCAGCAGCCTCAGGACATCAGACCAAAAGGTAGAGGAGAGGATCCGGCCCCTCCTCCCCCCTCCTCCCCCCTTCTGCCCCCGTTTTCTTTCAGGCAGGATGAATTTCCAGCCCTGTTTTCTCTTTTCTTCCGAGCAACTTGAGCAGTTCCCGATCTCCGTTCCCCATTGCTTCCATTGCTTTCCGCTGCCACGTTGCAGGGCTCCTCCGTGCACAGATTGCAGCCGCGCGGCGCCCCCCTCGCGTCACCCATTTGTGTCATTTATAACAGCTCCTTAATTGACTAATTGGATTCAACCCGCCGTCCAAGCAGGCTCCGGGGCAGCACAAAGGGGCCCTGAGCTGCGGGATCACTGTGTGGCTATGGGGCTATGGGGTATGGGCTATGGGCTATGGGCTATGGGGTATGGGCTATGGACTATGGGGTATGGGCTATGGGCTATGGGGTATGGACTATGGGCTATGGGCTATGGGATATGGGCTATGGGATATGGGCTATGGGGTATGGGGTATGGGATATGGGATATGGGATATGGGATATGGGCTATGGGGTATGGGCTATGGGCTATGGGCTATGGGCTATGGGCTATGGACTATGAGGTATGGGCTATGGGCTATGGGCTATGGGCTATGGACTATGGGCTATGGGCTATGGGGTATGGGGTCGGGGCGCTCACATTGCACACGCTGCCATGATGTCACCACCAAAGGGACCCCAGAGGGCAACAACCCCTCCTGCCAGCCCTGGGGGTGCAGCAGGGCACAGCTCTGCCTTCTGCCCCACTGGGAGGCTGGGAGGAGGTGGGTGGAACGGGGCAGCTCTGAGGGCACTGCATGTTGATCAGTGATGGAGGTGCTGCTGCTGCTGCTGCCTGGTTCACCACAACCAAACCCATATGGGGCTTCTCACCTTGTAGCACGGCATAGAAACACCACAACCAAACCCATATGGGACATCTCACCTTATAGAACGGCATAGAAACACCACAACCAAACCCATATGGTACATCTCACCTTATAGAACGGCAGGCAAACACCACAACCAAACCCATAGGGGTCATCTCACCTTATAGAACAGCAGGCAAACACCACAACCAAACCCATATGGGACATCTCACCTTATAGAACGGCATACAAACACCACAACCAAACCCAAATGGGACATCTCACCTTATAGAACAGCAGGCAAACACCACAACCAAACCCATAGGGGTCATCTCACCTTGTAGCACAGCAGGCAAACAACCAAACCCATATGGGACATCTCACCTTATAGCACGGCATACAAACACCACAACCAAACCCATAGGGGAGATTTGAGGGACGTGCTTAGTGGGCATGATGGTGTTGGGTTGGATGATGGGTTGATGGTTGGACTTGAGGACATCTTAGAGGTCTTTCCCACCTTGGTTGATGATACAGTTCTATCTGACTGTGCAGCCCTGTTGGACTGAAGCGCTTCCATAGCACCGTAGGGTCATTCTTTGTGGTGGGGCCCTTCCTGAAGCTGAGGAAGGAAGGAGGAAGGAAAAGGGCCGTGAGGTTTTTGGTGTAGAAGTTGTGAGCATTGTGGGCCATCTGTTCAACCTGCCGGGCACCGACAGGGCTGGAATCAGCTGGAGTGGCAAAGCTGGAAGAAAAGAGATGAGCAGGGATGTGACCCTGAACTGCCCCTAGTGCAGAGCAGGTGGGATCCCCTACAAGTGCTTTGTTTTGGTGTGTGCTGGGGCAAGGCAGGCCGGGTCCAAGTGCAGGTGGAATATGGGACCACAGTCAGGTCAGACGGGGCCAGGAAGGGGCTCGTCCTCCATCCCAAGGTGGGGACGGAGCCGGGGACATCATCACCCCCTGGCACCCCGAGACGGGTGGTCCGAGGAGCACCACGGAATGAATTGATTTGATAAATGGACATTTATTACGCTCACAAATTGGCTGAAACCAATTTCGGTCACATCAAGCCCTGATAACTGCTGGGGTATTGATTTGTGTAAAGTAATACAGTGAATTTATCAGTTCAATAGCGAGCTGAAGGGCCTCTCGGAGGCGCAGCGCTACAGTTACGCCGTTACGGATGGACGAAATAAAGTGGGAGCGCGGCGGCGGAGCTGGAAATGGCTCCAAAGAAGAAGAAGAGCTGGGCGTCATCGTTGGCCTCTTCACATGGGCACCAGGTCTGAGCTTCGTGCTGAAGCTTGGCCTGCCCTCCTCAGCCATTCCTGCCGGCCCTGCGGCTGAGCTTGCCCAGAGGTTCAGTGTGGATCCGTTGGGTGGCGATGGCAAAGAGTTGGGTTGGGAACCCCAAAGGAAGGAGCGTTCCTGGCAGCTTCCAGAGCTCTGCCCGTGGGTCTCATCCTTCCAACCCTTGTGCTTTGTCCCCAAACAGCATCTTCCTCTTCCCAACACCAAACCCACCAGCGCTGGGGTTGGAGGGCTGTAAAGCTGGCGGCCCTTCATTGACGACCAGAATAGTTCAGGTTTTCCAAAGCTTGAGGCTGGGCCGTATCCTGGCTGCTTATAGGAGATCTTTTACACCTCATCACCCCATTGGTCTCCCCAACCCGCTGTAGACGGCGTTGGTCAGCACCGTGCAGCCAAGGCGCGGCACTGAATCACAGGCAGTAACCTGGTGGCAGCTTTTATGGCACGGTGTATATCACCAGGGAGCCCAGAGCTTATCCATAAAGCCTGATGTCCACATCAAACAACGACACGCACACACACACATACAGCACTTAACCTCAGCGCCTCCGCAGCGCCGAGCAGGCTGACCCCTGTGAGTGGTCACTCCGTGCCCCCGAGCAAAAGTTTATTACATTTATTATCTTGGCTGAAATAGCTGCAGAAATGCTCGGTGTCCTTGTTATTCCCCATCCATTAAAACAACAACAACAACAACTGAGCCCGGGGCGGGAGGCAGGACTGCTCGGGGTGGAGGTGCTCGGTGACTGCGGTCAGGTCAATCCTCAGCCCCCTCTCAGGGTCCAGCCCAGCTGCTGCTATTGAATGCCTTCCCTCCTCTCCTCCTGCTGGCTGAGGACTCGTTGCTGTCCATCCATGGCTTTGTTGCACAAGGGTCTATCCGTGCGCCCGTGCCGGGGTGCCTGCTGTTGAGTTTTGGTGTCATAGAATAGGATTATAGGGTCACTAAGGTTGGAAAAGGTCTGTAGGATCATCGAGTCCAGCTCCATCCCATCCCCACCACGGCCACTCATAGGGTTAGGAGTTAGGGATAGGGTTAGGGTTAGTGTAGGGTTATGGTTAGGGTTAGGGATAGGGATAGGGATAGTGTTAGGGTTAGGGTTAGGGATAGTGTTAGGGTTAGGGTTAGGGATAGGGATAGTGTTAGGGTTAGTGTTTGGGTTAGGTGTAGGGTTAGGGTTAGGGTAGGGTTATGGTTAAGGTTAGGGTTAGGGTTAGGAGTTAGGGTTAGAGGTAGGGGATTAGAGTTTGGGTTAAGGTTGGGTGTAAGGAGTTAGGGTTAGGAGTTAGGGTTAGGGTTAGGGTTAGGAGTAGGGTTAGGGTTAGGGTTAGGGATAGGGTTTGGGTTTGGGTTTGTGTTAGGGCTAGGGTTAGGGTTGCAGTTAGGGTTAGGGTTGTGGTTAGGGTTAGGGTTAGGAGTTAGGGTTAAGGTTAGGAGTTAGGGGTAGGGATAGGGATAAGGTTTGGGTTAGTGTTAGGGTTAGTGTTAGGGTTGAGGTTATGGTTAAGGTTAGGGTTAGTGTTAGGTTTAGGGTTAGGGTTGCGGTTATGGTTAGTGTTAGGAGTTAGGGTTTCGGTAGTAAGTTAGGGTTAGGTTTAGGGTTAGCAGTTAGAGTTCAGAGTTAGGGTTAGGAGTTAGGTTGCCCAAGGAGGTGGTGGATTCTCCATCCCTGGAGGTGTTCCTGGTGCTGTGCTGGGAGATGTGGCTCAGTGGGAAATGTTGGTGTTGAGTGGACCGTTGGACTTGGGAATCTCGATGTCTTTCCCGACCGTGGTGATGCTGTGTAGTCAATAAAGTTGGAAATGCTCTCTGAGATCCGCAGGTTGATCCCAATCCCATCCCCACCAACTCTTACAGACCACAACCCTCAGTGCCCTTCTGAACACCTCCTTGCACGCTGACCCCCCCATTACAGGGCAGCTGTGCCCACGCTCAGCCCTTCTCAGGGCACTTTGTCCTCCTGTCCAACCCGGCCCTGTCAGCCCAGCTGGGTGGGACGCAGTTACCGACCATCATGTCCAGCTGCTGGTCCATCCTCACCATGCCCAGTTGTGGAATCACAGACTGATGAAGGTTGGAAACGACCTCCAACCACCAACCCAGCACCACTGTGCACACTGACAGTCATGGAATCAGAGCTACCAAGGTTGGAAAAGGCCTCCAGCAGAACCCAACCTCCAACCCCCCGGCACCACCGTGCCCGCTGAGGCAAAAGGTCTGAGCCGGGGCCCATTTCTTGCCCCATGGCCCCGTCCAGCCTGCTGGCTGCGCTCTGTTTGTTCCCCTTGCCTTGGAAGGTCCTTCCTCCCCTTCCACCTCTCTAGAGCAGCGTTTTGATTCGGTGCCTGACGAGATCGAGGGGGTAAATCCCATCTCAGCTGGTTGGGCTGGGAGGTTCCCCCAGCGCTGTGAGCCAGACTGGTGGGTAGTTGGGCTGCGCTGTGGGAATTAGGGGAGGGAAGCAGGTGTTGGGGCCTCCAAACCTTCCTTCTGTTGTTAGAAGAGTAAAACTTTCCCTTCGGTGCCTTCACCTCGATGCCCATTCGGCGTCACCCGCATTGATCCCGGAGCTCTGCCACCATTTGAGGGAGAAAAAGAGGAGCCAACAAACAGACGGCGACGACAACGACCACGACAACGAGCACAAGACTTGAGCAGAGCTGCTTTATTCGCAGGAAGGCTGAGCTGGGAGCCCGGCGTGCTGCTGGACTCAGCTCCTGTCCCCCCCCCCCCCCCCCCCCTTCCTCTCCGTTTCCCTGGCAACGCTGAGTGCACATCCTGGAAAAGTTTATCCGAAATCTGCTCTGGGCAGCTTTCCAAATCCATGCTAACCTGATTAGGTGTCTCTGGGGCCTTTGCCGGCTAATCAAATTAGAGAGCACTAATGGCGGGGAGGACTCGGAGTGGGCAGAGAGCGGTAAAACATAGTGTATACTTAGTGATAATTATACTTGCTTTTGTGTCATTGATTTATACGCCTTCTCCCCCCCCCCTTCTCCACCCTTGACTTTTGTTTCCGTGGCAGCGATTCGGAGGAAGGAGAACGGCTGGTACGACGAGGAGCACCCGCTGGTCTTCCTCTTCTTGGGATCATCTGGGATAGGTAACGTGAGCGGGGTGCCGAGCTGCTCCCAGGCTGCCATCACAAAGCTCGGGGTACACCGAGGTGATCAAATCCAGCCCCATCCCCACCATTCCCACTGCACACAGACACCATCACAAAGCTTGGGATAGAGCAAGGTGATCGAATCCAACCCCATCCCCACCATTCCCACTGCACACAGACACAGCATCGCAAAGCTTGGGATAGACCGAGGTGATCGAATCCAGCCCCATCCCCACTATTCCCACTGCACACAGACACCATTATAAAGCTTGGGGTAGATCGAGGTGATCGAATCCAACCCCATCCCCACCATTCCCAATGCACACAGACACCATTACAAAGCTTGGGGTAGACCGTAGACCAACGTGATCGAATCCAGCCCCATCCCCACCATTCCCACTGCACACAGCCATAGCATCACAAAGCTTGGGGTAGACCATAGGCCAAGGTGATCAAATCCAACCCCATCCCCACCATTCCCACTGACCGCATCCCGCAGTTCTGGGACACCCCCATTGGGCAGTGACCCCCCCTGCCTTTCATGGCTGCTCTTTAAGGAAGAAATGTTCCCCCAATACCCAACCTGGACCTCCCCAACCTGACCCCAAGCCCCAAACCCACCCCAATGGAAGGGCGCTGTCCGCGGTCCTGTAGGGCACCCACCCGCACCTCCCACCCCTCTCACCCCAGCTCCAAGGGGGAACATTTCTCCCTTAGAGGAGCCCAGGTTGAGCCCCGCTGCCCCAGAGGGTGGGAGCTGCAGGTGGGAGCTGTGGGTGGCTGGCAGCAGGGATGGGCTGCTCACAACCCCAACCTCGGCGTTCCCATCGCTTTGAGACGGCTCCATTCTGTTGGTGATGGGAATAATATAGCTGGGATGCAGCTCATTGGTTGATGAGATGGGCAGAAGGAGTTTTATTTGGGGCTGGCGGAGGGGAGGGGAAGGAAAAGAGTTAAAAATAATGAGATTTCAAGTAACCAAATGGTGGCATTCGAAGCAACGCCGGCAATTCACCTCCCTGGGCAAGGTATGAATGAATGCTGAGGTAGGGTATGAATGGATATTGAAATGAGGTATGAATGGGGGTTGAAATGAGGTATGAATGGGGGTTGAAATGAGGTATGAATGAATATTGAAATGAGGTATGAATGGATGCTGAAATAAAGATATAAGTGGATATTGAAACGAGGTACGGATGGATACTGAAGTGAGATACGGATGGGAGCTGTGTTGTATCAGCCATGTGGCTCTGGATGCGGGCTGTCCGGGAGGCCAAGTGTGCACGCACTGAGCTGCCCCATGTGTCGTTGTGTCGGCCATCTTAGAGCTGATGGAGGCATCAGAAACTCTGCACCCTCCCCCTGAAGTTCTTTATGTGGGGGAGCAGAAGGTGGAGGTGGGATCCTGACCGTGTGCTTGTGTTTGCAACAGGTAAAACGGAGCTGGCCAAGCAGACGGCCAAGTACCTCCACAAGGACGTGAAGAAGGTAAGAGCTCCTCTCTCTCCCCTTTGCTGGTGAGACCTCGGCCCCACAGGTTGTGTTGGGCTGAGTGGGTCGAGCTGCTTTGCTTGGAAGGGTTTTGCATTGAAAGCTTTGGCACGAGGGCAAAGCAACCACCAGCGCGTCCATCCACCTCCTTCTGGACAGCCTATGAGATGAGACCGAGGTTGGAGCGCGTGCGTGGAGACTCAGAGCTGCTCTTCTTTTCTCTTATAGGGTTTCATCAGACTGGACATGTCGGAGTTCCAGGAGAGGCACGAGGTTGGTCTGTGGGCCGGCGGATGGGTTTGGGGGGGGGTGATGGAGGGGCAGCATCATTGGATAAAGGGAGGGTGGTTGGTGTCACCCACCTGGGCTCGTGCGAGGCCTTTGGCACGGCCTCCCACCTCATCCTGATCTCTGAACTGCAGAGATGAGGGTTTGAAGGGTGGATGAACTGGGGGATGAGGAGTTGGGTGGGTGGTCGTGGTCGGAGGGTGGTGGTCAATGGCTCCGTGTGCAGGTGGGGGCAGAGATCAGTGATGTCCCCCGGGGCTCCGTCCTGGGAACAGGGCTCTTCAGCATCTCCATCAATGGCATCGTATGTACACAGAATGGGAGGAGAACTCCTGCAGAGAAGGAGCTGGGGGTCCTGGGGGGTGGGAAACCAACCATGAGTGCGCTGCAGCCTGGAAAGCATTTGGAGAGGGTGCAGAGGAGGAGGAGGAGGAGGAGGAGGAGGGAGAAGAGAGCTCTCCCTTCAAGCAGAGAAGTGAAGAGGGCAGCACAGGGAACAGCCGGGTGCTCACATCTGCCCCAATAGGGGGCTGTGATGATGGGGAGCTGCCCAGCAGCAGTGAGAGATGGAGCCCCGCTTGGGGACACCCCAGTGTGGCTGTGGGAGGGTCACGCTGAGGGCTCAGGGCTTTGCTCTGCACCCACCTGAGCAGTTTGACCCATAGGAGCTATGGGGCACGGCTTCAGGATGGGGAGGGTCGGGCTGGAGACTGGGTCTTAACAACCTTTGTGATTCTATGGCTCTATTTAGGGCCGTGGTCCGTGGTTACAGTGGGATGGGTTGGGCTGAGTTTGGGGGTCTCAGATTCCAAGTTCAGCGAGTCTGTGGCTCTATTTAGGGCTGTGGTCAGTGGGACGGATTGGGGTTGGATTTGGGGATCTTGGAGGTCTTAACAACCATAATGATTCTATGGCTCTGTTTAGGGCCGTGATCAGTGAACACAATGGGATGGTTGGGGTTGGGGTTGCAGATCTTGGAGGTCTTTTCCAACCTTTGTGATTCTATGGCTCTATTTAGGGCCGTGGCCCATGGACACAGTGGGATGGGTTGGGCTGAGTTTGGGATCTCGGATTCCTTTTCCAAGTGCAGTGAGTCTATGGTTCTATTTAGGGCCATGATCAGCGGACAGAGTGGAATGGATTGGGGTTGGATTTGGGGATCTTGGAGATCTTAACACCTTTGTGATTCTATGGCTCTATTTAGGGCCGTGGTTACAATGGGATGGGTTGGGGATCTTGGAGGTCTTTTCAACCTTTGTGATTCTATGGCTCTGTTTAGGGCCGTGATCAGTGAACACAGTGGGATGGGTTGGGGTTGGATTTGGGGATCTTGGAGTTCCTTTCCAACCATAATGATTCTATGGCTCTGTTTAGGGCCGTGGTCAGTGACGCAATGGGATGGGTTGGGGTTGGGGATCCTGGAGGTCCTTTCCAACCCTCACTGTTCTATAACTGCATGGCGGTGCTTTGAGCTGTGGATGCTTCAGGTGGTCCAAACCTCCTCATGGTGTTTGCAAGGCATTTCCCTTGCTGGAGTTCTCCCTTCTGGTTTCGAAGGCCGTTTGGTCACGGTGCTGCCGAGCACTTGTTAATGGATGAAGACAAATGTCCTCATCGCAGCCATTGCCCACCATTGGCCACCCTCGCTTTCCTTCCAGCTCATCCCCTGAGGGATGCAATGCAAAGGATGGCGACCCTCCGTTTGTCCATGATGAAGGCTAGGTCTCCTCTCACCCCCCCCCTCCCCTCATCCCCCCACTAGGTGGCCAAGTTCATCGGCTCCCCTCCGGGGCTACGTTGGCCACGAGGAGGGCGGGCAGCTGACCAAGAAGCTGCGGCAATGCCCCAACGCCGTGGTGCTGTTTGACGAGGTGGACAAAGCCCACCCCGACGTGCTCACCATCATGCTGCAGCTCTTCGACGAGGTGAGCGCGGCGCTTTGCAGCCCTGCTGGGGCTCCTGCTCCGCTCCGGGGGGTTCTCCTCACGCATCACCCGCAACCGAGGAGCAGGACGAGGACGCGAGCGGGGCAGCGCAGCTCAGCGCCCTCCTCCCAGCCCTTCCCATCCATCCTTCAGGCCGTCCTCATAGGCCAACAAACTCGGGAGGTGTGGTGGAGTTTCTGTTTCCCTCTCCTGTTTTCTCGTGTTATAAGGATTAATAAGGCCGTTTTTCTTGCATAGATCACGGCGGCGGCAGCTGAATGTGAAATCAATTCCTGCGCCGCTCGCTTGACAGGGCAATAACCCAAATGTTAATCTCCAGCACCCGGCGAGGATTTGTGTCACGGTGCTGGATGTGCCGCAGACCCAGCGAGGGGAGGGACCGCCTGGGGAGCTGCTCGGCCCTTCCTGCTCTTTCCCTCTCCCTCTTTCCCTCTTTTGCTTTGTTAATCGGCAGGTCCGGGTACTTCTGAGGGGCTCCTGTGCTGTCAAACCAAAGCTGGCCCTGCCCCACAGCACCTGGCTGGGGATGGGGTGGGGAGAGGAATAGGGTGGGAATAAGGATGGGGATGGAGAGAGATGGAGATGAGAGGGACGGACATGGGATAGAGGTGGAGATGGGGATGGGGATAGGTAAGGAGAGAGATGGGGGTGGAGATCAAGATGGAGGTAGAGATGGGGATGGGGATGGGGATGGAGATAGATAAGGAGATAGATGGGGATGGAGTTGGGATGGATGGGATGGAGATAGATGGGGATGGAGATGGAGAGGAGATGGAGATGGGGACGAGGATGGAGATGGAGATAGATAAGGAGATAGATGGGGATGGAGATGGGGACGGAGATGGAGACTGAGATGGAGATGGAGACAGGGATGGGGATGGAGATAGATAAGGAGATAGGTGGGGATGGGGATGGGGATGTAGGTGGGGATAAAAATGGAGATGGATGGGGTTGGAGATAGATGGAGACAAGGATGGGGAAGGAGGTGGAGATGGAAGTGGAGATGGGATGGGGATGGAGACAGATGGAGATGGAGACGGATATAGATATGGAGATAGATGGGGATGGAGATGGAGATAGATATGGAAATAGATGGGGATGAGATGGGGATGGAAATGGGGATGAAGGTGAGACAGATGGAGATGGAGATGGGGATGGAGATGGGGATGGGGATGGCGATAGATATGAAGATAGATGGAAATGGGGATGGAGATAGATATGGAGATAGATGGGGATGGGGATGGAGATAGATATGGAGATAGATGGGGATGGAGATGGGGATGGAGATGGGGATGGGGATTGGGATGGAGATGGGGATGGGGATGGAGATAGATATGGAGATAGATGGGGATGGGGATGGAGATAGATATGGAGATAGATATGGAGATAGATGGGGATGGGTATGGAGGTGGTGATGGAGATGGCAGCGCAGCAGTCCCTGTGAGCTGTGGGGGTTCAGCGCAGCAGAAAGGAGCCCACCATGGGGAGGATCCTGGTGCCCCAGGGGTTCCGCTCTCACGCTGCGCTGTCGCGGTGTCGTGGCAGGGCCGGCTGACGGACGGCAAAGGGAAAACCATCGACTGCAAGGACGCCATCTTCATCATGACCTCCAACGTGGCGAGCGACGAGATCGCCCAGCACGCCCTGCAGCTGCGGCAGGAGGCCGTGGAGATGAGCAAGAAAAGGATCGCAGAGAATTTAGGTACCGGTGGGTCCCTGCAGCTGGGGGTCGGAAGAGGCCACGTGGGGATGGTCCAACCAACCAACCAACCCGAATCCGGAGCCCAGCACGGCAGCACAGCCCGCGGGAGGAGGCAGGATGGTCCCACCATGACTTTGCTTTA